>NC_056735.1:1243357925-1243460425 GCF_019279795.1 Protopterus annectens | reverse complement strand
TAAAGAGAAAGAATGCAGTCAAGAAATAAATACACAAAAAAGGTATCTCTTAACAGCTCGAGAGTGATCATCTGTCTTACCATAATGGTGGCAAATGAGATCTGAGGAGTTAGGGAGAGAATAGAGGATTATGGGTACAGGGATTAGCCCAAGAGTTTATCTGAAGTCTTTAGTGTGCAGCCGAGTCGGATATGAACTCATCTGTGAGGAAGAATGAAAAAGGACAACACTAGATTATTTATTCATTGATATTTGATTACTGGGAAAGTCTGACTGGGTGGAAGCCCATCTTCAGTTTAGGGCCGGGGAGAAAAGCTTCAGTGCTGGAATAAGGTGGGGTCAGTGGCCTGGTACAAAGTTGACCGATCTACTTGGTCCAGTGCCTCTAGTACCGCATTCTCCTTAGGACTCTAATAGTTTTGGTTACTAGGACAAGAGTGTGGAAAATGTGGAGTTTTGATAGTGAGTGTAGCCTGGAATGGGAAATGGTTACTTAGACATTAAATACATAACCCAACAACCTAGGAATCTATTTGGGAAGTTTGTTGTTATGTAGTCTAAGAGTGAGTAACCTCCCAATGAAACAACAGTGAATTATGCTAGAATGCACTGCAAGAGAAACACAAATATTCGTGTAAAATGTTAACATTGTGATAGAGGTCCTTCTATTCTCTGTCACAGTTTCTTAATATGAGGGAGTTCTCTGCTGTAGGTGACCCAACGTCAGCCAGTGTACAAAAGTCTTTTATTACTGCAGGATGCATGGTATGTCGCATGAAAGGGCATCCACCCTCCAGACCAGAGGGTGTGGGACTCTGGCACAAAATTGTGGAAGTTGTCTTTTCATGGGGGAGGAAAAGACATCTACTTGAGGTATACCCCACTGGTGGACAATGTCAGGAAACATATCCCTTTGAAGTATCTGTTTGTGGGGACTGTGTTAGGGACCTACTCAAGATGTCTGTCGCACAATTTTGGTTGGATGGAATGTACACTGCCTGAAGAGTCGCACGATACTAGAGTGTCAGATCCCAAACCTGTAGTGCCAGCCTGCATAGTAGGTAGGATTTGGTTCCCCCCACTTGTTCAGATATTAGAGAACCATCATATTTTCTGTGAACAGTTTTAAAGATCCTGGGAGGATGAGAAGATAACAAGCAACACCCTCATCTCCTTTACACGGTGTTCCCTTTGTTGAGAGGGGGACCATACCCCTTATGCTTTCAAGTTTCCAAAAGCTGCCCCCAAGCCTACATCTGAAGCATCTGTGAACAGCTCTTGGGCTGGTGACAGAGGGTGCAAGGGGAGTCCTGGGATGAGGAAAACTTGTTGGATCTACCACTGTAGTTCCCTCTTCAGACAGGGGATGACAGGAAATGGAAAGTCCAGAGAGTGGAAATGCTGCATCCAAACTGACTTTAGGAACCACTGGTGTTCTCATGTGAAGTTTTGCCAAAGGTAGCATTGGAATAGTGGATGCCATGAATCCCAAAACCCTGAGGAACACTCTGGCTGAAATGTGGTGAAGAGGCAGAAGGTTTTTGAAGTGGGACGTGAGGTCCTGTGCCTTCTGAGGAGGAAAAGACAGACTCATGAGGTCTGCCTGAATCCTGCACTCCAGGAAGATGTGATCTTAAGAGGGGAAGAGAACGGATTTTTTTGTAGTTTATGATGAATCCCAGACACTGTAGGAGAAATGGCAAAAACTATGTTTTGCTCTAGGATCTCTGGGGAGGGTGCGATAAAGAGGATATCATCCAAGTAAGGGAAAATGTGGATGCCCTTAAGCCTGCAGTAGGCAATCACAGGGGCTAGACAGTTTGTAAATACTCTTGGTGTACCAGAAAGTCCAAAGGGCAAGATAGAGAACTGAAAATGCCAGGAAGCCACAAAGAAATGCAAAATCTTTCTGCAGTTGAGGTGGATGGGAATGTGCAGATATGCATCTTTGATATCCAAGGAGGCTAAGACGACTTGTGTCAGAACAGGGAACGAGGTTTGAAGAGTTAACATATGGAAGGTGGGTACCTACAGGAAGGTGCTGAGATGAGACAAATCCAAAAAGGGTCTCCAAGTACCATCCTTTTTGGGCACTACGAACATTCTGGAGTAGAAGCCACTTCCTTTTTGGTCATGAGGATCTTCTTGAATGGTCCCTTGTCCCCATAAGTCTAGAAGTACTTCTGAAAAGGAGGGTAGTTGTTGCTTTGGTGGGTGAGGGGTGCCCTCGAAGGAAGGTAGGGAATCCCATACCAAAAAGTATCCTTTTTGAATGAGAGAGAGAACCCATGTGTCTTGAGTTGTGCTTTCCCAGACTGGCAGAGAGACAGAGAAGCGCTAGGAAAGTGGAATGTGGATGAGGTAGTTTGGGCAGTCAGAGTGACCTAGGCTTGTCTGGAAAGGGCCAATTCTGAGCCAGATTTGTAGGGGCAACCCTGGAGTGCTGAGGTCTCCTACCAACCTTTTTTGTTTTAGGTGGAGGAGGGTGGGAGTGCCTACATACAAAAGCAGTTTTTTGCTGGGTAACTTCCCTGAAATTTAGGCACCGGAGAGACAAAGATGTGTTTCAATTCTTGCAATTCTTTTGCCTTTTCCTGCAGAGATTTAAAGAAATTAGCAGCTGCAGGGCCAAACAAATCAGAGTTGTCCAAAAGGGCAATCATAAGCTTAGATTTAAATGAGCTCTGGTAATGGCTGGAGTCTTAAGGAAAATTTCTTTAAGGCACAGCCGGAGGCAGCTGCCCCGGCAGAAAGCTCTGCAGCATCATAGCTGCATTTGATGGAATGGTGAAATGAGGTTTCAAGCAAGGATGCAGCCAAGGCTTTATTCTCTCGAGTCAGGCAAATCAGAAATGACACGGGAGAGACAGAAGTTCTAAGGCAAATTTAGTCATGTCTGTTTGGTAATTAATGGATATAACTGCCAAGGTGGCTGAGTTGTACACTTTCTTTCCGAGCCTTTCCAGGATCCTGCTGTCCTTATCTGAAGGAAAGAAGAGGTTGAAGGCAGTAACCTAGATGGGTTTGTCTGAAGCCACTGAAATAACGGATGGGTCTGCTGAAGGACATTTAAACAGGAACTTACAGTCCTGAGAGACCTTGTAAAATCAGTCAGGTTTCTTAGGGGCAGAACACTGGGAAACAGAGGCCTTGGAAGCAGAAGTAAAGGCATCTAGAAAAGCAGGTAACACATGAGGAATAGCTGAAGGACTGGGTGATTCCACCAGCAGAAGATCATAGCATCTCATGTATTTCAGATACCTTAGTGCTATCCCATTTGAAATGATCTCTCATTTTGACTAGGGTCTCACCAAAACAGAGTTCTTCCATGGGTGAGTCAGTTCCATTGGAGCCCTCCTCCAGGGAAGTGTAATCTAGAGGGGAAAGGACCAGTGAGGAATAGGCCACAGATTCCTCTTCTGAGGATGCCTGTTCATCTGAAGAAACCTCTTCTCTAACTTTTTTATGTGGAGATGCTGTGCAGGTGGAGTAGGGACTGAAACACATAAATGGAGCTTAAGGGCAATTATGGCCTTGAAAAGTCCTTGGGTAAATTGTTCTTAATCACTGTGAGGTTCCTTTGGAGGAGACAAATGTTTAGTTTTCTGCTGCTTCTTTTGATGCAGGTCTGCCCTATGTAACATAGGTCATCTGGATGTAAACCTACATTCAATAATATCCAAGTGAATTTCCTCCTACACCAGGATCTGAGGTATCCCCTTAGGACCTTTGATTATCATGATCCTCGGTTACATCTGAGATGGATGCCTGCTCAGCCTCTGAGGACGTGACGGTGGTTGGCTCCGAGGCAGCCTCAACATCGAGCTTGGCCTGTGATCCGAAACCAGGAACTATACGCATCTCTGGGCTCTCATCTACCTTAGCAGACATGTCCATTGTAAGAGGAGCAGCAGAAACTGCAGGCCTCTGCGTTTTGGCCTTCTGCTTAGCAAGAGACTCAGCCTTAGGCCCAGAGGATCCCTCTATTACTATTTTAGCTAGTGACATTAAGTGCTGGTTTTCCAAGTAAATGGCTAAGAAGGAAAGTCTACTTCCTAGGGTCTTGGGCACACAGGCCTAGCAAATGGGACAGGATTTGTGGTCATGGGTAGGCCCTAGGCAGAACACTGAAGATAGCCATCTTTATCTGGAATTTGTCTTCCACAATGGCATTTGCCTGTTTTGGATGACATGAACCTCCCTAATGGGGCACTTACCTGAGAAATTCACTGGAACACAGATAACGGCTCAGCAAGCAGACCGATGTTCAAAGCTGCCGCTTGGACTGGCGGCAGAGAAGTTCTGAAGAAGGTGTATGCATACGTCACTTTTATGGCTGGTGTACAAGAGCAGCCTACATGCTATGTATCACACATCCTACAGTAGTAAAAGACTTGTATACTGGTCGACATCAGATCCCCTACGGCAGCAAACTTCCTCATGTTAAGAATACTGCAACAGATGAATAGAAGGACATCATTAGATCCATACTGCCTGCTTCTATCCTTACTCAATGAATAAGTTAGTGAATCTGTCCAAGACCTGCGTTTGGACACTCTCAGACTTTGGATCCAAGGCTCAGGCTCTTCCCTTTATCCATTTTATCCCTCCTAGTTACAAGTTACCACAGACATAATTTGTCCATTCCCTATAAACAAAAAGCTATTACACTTTCTACAACAGGAAAATCACCACCACAAAGGAAGTAAACTCCTGAAATACAGTACTTGAAGATTGCATGACCAGGCTGTCGGTCAGTGCAGGCACTCTAGAAATACTGTAGTATGATAAACTGGAAGTGGAAAGGGAGGGAGGGAAGATAAAGGACAGAAGAAGAGAAAGTACAGTTGTGTGCACTTACCATAAATGTAGATGTTCGAGTGTATTCACTGTTGCAGTCATTACATTTGGGTTATCTGCTTGCAGGTAGCCCTCAGCCGGCCTGATTATCAAAGTCTTGGGTCCTGCGTTGGATGTTGTCTCTTCTTCTATGACGTCAGGGAGTCAGGGGTATAAAACATGCAGCCGACACCATTACATCAGTTTTTCTTGCCTCAGATGTCCGGTGCCCCCATAATGGGAAGCAATTATATACAAGGTTACACCTCCAACAAAAAGCAAATACACCAGAAAGCTTAAATGCAGTAAAAGCAAGAAGAAAGGTATATCCAATAGAAGTCAGGGGGCTGGAGGGAGGGTAACCAGGACTGCAACAGTGAATACACTCGAACATCTACATTTATGGTAAGTGTACACAACTGTACGATGTTCTTTGTGTTTCACTGTTGCAGTCATTACATTTGGGTAGATTCCCAAAGCTAAAGAAGGGAGCAGGCAGTCAGAGAGCATTGGGACCAGCTACTAAGCCCTGCAACACTGCAGTGGCAAAACCAGCTCTGGATTTAGAAAAGACAGGCATGTGGTAATGCTTGGTGAAGGTATGTACAAAGCTCCAGGTAGCAGCTTCTAGGATGTCCCTAGTAGGGACTCCTCTGAGAAAAGCCGCAGAGGTAGACACTGCCCTAGTGGAATGTGATCTTATCCCTTGTGGGGTAGGTTTTCCATGGTGCTTATAGCAGAAATTAATGCAATGGCCTATCCACTTAGAAATGGTTTGCTTTGAAATGGCCTTCCCCTCTGCCCAAGCAGCAAAGGCAACCAGCAACTGTTCAGTTTTCCTGAGAGGCTTAGCCCTGTCCAAATAAAATCTAAGTTGTCTGTGCACGTCCAAAGAGTGCAGTATCCATTCTCCTTTGTTCTGTGGATTAGAAAAGAAGGTTGGCAAATGAATGGACTGATTAAGGGCCACACTGGATACCACCTTAGGCATAAAGGAAGGATTGGTCCTGAGGGACACCCTGTCTGCATGGAAGATGAAGGGCTCCACTGTCATGAGGGCCTGTAATTCAGACACTCTTCTTGCTGAAGTGATGGCTAGGATGAAGGCTGTTTTCCAAGAAAGGAATTTCAACTCTGCAGTTGCAGCTGGCTCAAAAGGAGGTACAGTGAGCTTTTCCAATACAAAGTTAAGGTCCCAGGCTGGAGTATGGGCTCTCCTGGGTGGTCTTAAATTTTTGGCCCCTCTGAGGAACTGCTTCAGCAGGGGGTGAGAGAAGAGGGGTGGCTCAGTATTATAATGTGCTGAAATGGCTGAGGCGTGAATTTTAATAGATGAGAAGGAAAGGCCCTTGTGGAGCATCTCTGTTAAGTATTGAAGATTATGTGGTAAGCTGAGCATGGTTGTGCTCATCCCCTGAGTCTGGCTTCAGGAACAGTATCTTTTCCACTTTTCAGCATAGGATTTTCTAGTACTTGGCCTTCTTGCCTCCAGAATGACATCCAGCACTTGCTTACTGAGGAATGGTATTGGAGAGCTCAGGTAATTAGCTAGGCTGCAAGGTTCAGAGTTTGAAGCTGGGGATGCAGAATCAGGCTCTCCTGCTGGGACAGCAGGGAAGGGGGTTCGAGGCAAGTGCCATGGTTCTAGCAGTGACATACTGTGCAAGAGGGGGTGTACCAGTGTTGGTGTGGCCAGTCTGGTGCAGTGAGTATTGTCCTTGATTTGTCCTGTTTGATCTTTAGTAGAATTTTCGAGAGGAGAGGCAGAAGAGGAAAGGCATAAACTGAGAGGCTTTCCCAGGTGAAGGACAGGGAATCCACTTTCCAAGCTTGTCTGTGGGGAGTCCTTTTGTAGAATCTGTCCAATTGGTAGTTCTGGGGGGGGGGGGTAAACAAGGTCCATCTCTGGGCTCCCCCATTTATTTCTCAAAATGTTGAATATCTTTGGTTCCAATTTCCATTCTTGTGGGTCCATGAAAGTTTTGCTTAGGTTGTCCGCCAATGAATTTAGCTTGCCTGGCAGGAATTGAGCTTGTAGTTGCATTTGGTAGCTCAAGGCTGTGTTCCACAGAGCCATGGCTAGTCTGCAGAGAGGGTACGAGTGGGTTCCCCCTGCTTGCTTATGTACCACATAACAGTGGTGGTGTCTGTCTTTACTAATAACTGACCTGGAAAAATGCAGTCCTTGAAGGCTGTCAGAGAATTCTGTACAGCTAACATTTCTTTTTGATTGATATGCAGGTGCATTTGACTCTGGTTCCATTTGCCCTGAATGCACTGCCCTGCCAAGTGAGCCCCCCATGCACAGTCTGATGCGTCTGTTGTGAGGGTTTGGGAGGCAGGGGGCAGAGTGAATGGCATTCCCTTGTTGTGGTAGCAGGCCTCTGCCCACCAAAGGAATTCTGTCTTTATACAAGGGAATGATGGGAATCATTGATTCCAGATCCTGAGAATGCTGACACCATAGGCTTTTTAGATACCACTGTAATTTCCTCATATGCAGTCTTGCATATGGAATTAGTAGGCTGCAAGAGGCCATGAACCCCAGGGCTTGCAGTATTTTCCTTGCATATAGCTGGGTCTTTGTGGCCAGCAGTTTGAAGTAGGCTGTCAAATAAACTTGTTTCTCTGGCGTGAGGTAGGCCCATCTGGGAAGTTGTGTTCAAGCTTCCTCCCAGGAATACAATTTGTTGGCAGGGTACTAGGTGAGATTTCTTTTCATTTATGGTGTACCCCAATGAGGTGAGAAGTTTCTTTACAAATGCCAGGTGATTTAATAGTGTGTCCTGGCTTTCTACCTGAATTAGACAATCGTCAAGGTATGGGTATATTTGAATATTTCTTTGCCTGCAGAATGCAATTACTGGAGCTAGGCACTTTGTGAATACTCTGCAGTAGATAAGCCAAAGGGCAGTGCAGAGAACTGATCATGCATGTAGCCTGCTCTGAAGAGTAGGTATTTTCTGCAAGATTCCCTTATTGGACTGTGCAGGTAAGCATCTTTTAAGTCCAGTGTTGCCAACCAGGCATTTTTGCCTAGCATCGGAAGCAGCTGATGAAGAGTTAGCATTTTGAATTTTGGGATTACCAAAAGGGTGTTTAAAATAGAGAGGTCCAGGATAGGATGCCAGGAGTTGTCTTTTCTGGGTACCAGGAAAAGTCGAGTAAAAACCTTATCCCCAATTTCTCTACTGGGACAGGCTGAATAGCCCTGACACTTAGAAGAGAGAACCTGCTGCTGAGCCTCTGCCCACTGATTTAGGGGTAGGTCTGTCCAACCTTTTGGGGTTGGTAAGGTGTGGAAATAGAGTCTGTATCCTTGGGAAAATATATTTAAAACCCATTTGTCTTGGGTAATGAGTTCCCCGTTTTTTGCATGCAGGGCGATCTTTTCCCGTAAGGGAGCAGTCAGTTGAGCAGGGCTTGGAAGGTTCAAGGTTAAGTCATTGTGACAGTTTACCATAGGGGGGTGTCTTACTACTTCCAGCTTTGGAAATGGCAGCCCCCCACTGCTTAGGCCTGTGAGTACCTTGAGACTGTAGCCTAGGTGGTCTGCTGTTCCTGGGTTTGGACTGAGAAGGCCTGGTTGAGACAGGAAAGAAACAATTCTTAGAAGGCCAATGCCTACTAAATCTGGGAGGCTGTACTTACAGGAAATCTTTAACAGTTTGCATAAATTTAGCTTTTTCCATCTTTTTAAGTATTACTTCTGCTTTGTTGCCAAACAGGCGGTCTTGGTTTAAGGGAGCATCCAGTAATTTAGCTTTAACATGATCTGGCAAATTTTGCTCCTTAAGCCAAGCATGCCTTCTAAGAACAGACCCAGTGACAGCAGCCCTGCAAGATGCTTCTAAAGAGTCAAAACCACATTGCAAAGTACGTTTACCAACTTGTTCCACATAATGCATTCAATTCTGTAATTCTTTATTTTCAGCACAGTCAGGAATCAAAATCATTTTCTGTTTAAGTAGTCAAATAATATGCTGCTGATACTTTAACATATGAAACTGGCAGCTTAAGGCCCTAATGGCCAAAGTAGCAGAAGTGTATACCTTCTTACCCCATCTGTCCAGGGCCCTAGAATCTCTATCAGAGGGGGTAGGGTTTATGGCAGTAGTAGCCTTAGTGTCTTTGGGTCCCTGTGAAATGGTCTCTGGGTCTGCAGCAGGTTTCTTACAAAGGAACTTGTGAGAGTCAGGTACTCTGTAATACCGGTCAGGTTTCCTGGGAGCTGGAGGTAAAGTGTCTGGGGCCAGGTAGATTCCAAGAAGGCATCATCTACAATGTCCATTATAGGTGGGATAGCTAAAGGCCTGTGTTGAGGTAGGAGTAAGAATTCCCTAAGCCTCTTTTTGGAGTCAGAGTAATCCTGGCTTTCCCAGCGGAAATGCTCCTAAGTGTGTGCAAATTTTCACCAAAAGAAAAAAACTTCTGGAGGGGAAGCAGAGGGTATGGAGTCCTCTACATCATAGGTTCATACTAGGCTATCTGCCCTAGGGCATTTATAAGCCTAGCCAGAGTGTGTTTGGCTTTCGCCACCCATTTTAAATTAATTTTGCTATGCGTTTTTTGAGGTTAGTATACTGTGCCTCTGTCTAACAGTAACACAGAAGTGATAGCCGGGGTAAACCTACGATCTCCCATCCACTCATCAAGATTCCTCTTGAAGAGAGTCAATGTGGGACTTTGCCTAACCTGGACTGGGATTTTATTCCAGAGTGAAGGGAGCCTCTGGGTTATGAATCTGTCCCTCCAGCATGTCCTATTTATTTCAGTGCTGAGGTTCAAGTCTCTCGAGTGCGTAGCTCTATGGGATTTGGATTTTCTGAGGTGCAGCATGTCCATTAATTCTGGGTTGGACATGGCTTTATACGTCAGGCACAGATCGCCTCTGAGCAGGCGGTATGCCACTGAGTAGAGCTGGAGTTTCTTTAACCGGGCAGCATATGGCATCTGTTTGAGCCCTTTGATCCTCTTGGTGGGGTACTTTTGGGGTCTTTCCAGTTGCTGCAGGTGTCTGGTAAGGTACATCCCAAAAGGGGCATTGTACTCAATTATGGGCCTGATGAGGGATGAGTAAAGAGGTACGATGACCTCCCTGATCTAGATGTGAATCCCTTCATGATTAGGTGGGCTATATAAAATGTTTTTCTAACCACTTTGGCCACGTGGTTGTCAGATGAGAGATTGCTATCAACTTGGGTCCCCAGGTCCCTAATGACTTCTTCTGTACTTAATGGATTACCACCTATGTGGTAATTTGTGGGCACTTTGTTTTGCCAAAGGGGATGACTATACACTTTTTGGCGTTTAGCATGAGGCCATGGCTCTGGCACCAGTTGTCTGTTTCTATGAGGCCCTTTTGGAGGATGCTTGTGTCGGCTGGAGAGTTGATTATGGCACCCAGTTTGCAGTCATCTGCGAACTTGGTCAGCCACAGTCCTTCTGTGTTGGCCTGTACCGCCGAGAAATATATACCGAACAAGAGAGTTCCCAGGACTGAGCCTTGTGGGACGCCACTTGTAACTGGTTTGGAGTCTGACATGGCTCCAGCAATTCTAACCATGTGGGTTCTGTCCTTGAGCCAGTTTGCAACCCATCTGGTGACATAGGGGTTTATATTTAAGCTGGTGAGCTTATCTATAATGCCCGAGTGGGGTATTGTATCGAAGGCTTTTGCAAGGTCCAGGTAGGCTGTGTGGACCACCTTCCCCTCGTCAATGGCCTTGGTGACTGTTTCAAAGAAATCGACCAGGTATAAGAGGCAGGATCTGCCCTTAAAGCCAAACTGGGTAGGATCCAGTGTCTGTAGGTCCCCAATATCTTTATTTATGAGGTCCATGATGATCCTTTCCATAGCTTTACAGACCAAGCTAGTCAGGCTTATGGGGCGATAGTTTCCAGGATCCGTTGAGGCACCACCTTTGTGGAGAGGGACCACTGTTGCTGTACGCCACTCTTTGGGTACATATCCTGTAGTAAGGCTAAGATTGAACACTAGTTTTATGTTTGGGTTTAGCTCTTCTTGGAGTTCATGTAGGACGCAGCCCGGGACACCATCTGGTCCCATTGATGCTGTGTTTTTTGCTTTGGAGAGGGCGGCTCTGTTGGGATAGATATTTGCCCTTTTGGTGGGGAGAGGGGGGAGAAGTTTGCACTGAACCTGTCAGCTAGGATGTTGGCAATGTCTGTGGGCTCGGTGTATTTTTTGTCATTTTGGACTAATTCTGAGCATATCTGGGAATTCCCACCCAGGTTCCTAACATAACTAAAGAAAGCCTTGTGATTAACCTTAGTGTCCTGTGCAATTTTTCTCTCGAAGCTGGCCTTAGACGATTTTATGAGTGCCCGTAGTTTTTTGCTAATACTGATCAGAGATGCCTTCCCTTTTTGGGATTTTGCTCTATCATGTAGTAGCTTCCTCCTTCTATTGTATAGTTTGTTTATGGCTGGGGTCCACCAGACAGGACGCCTGCCTTTGGAGGATTGGGTCTTGGTTTTATTTGGGATTGAATGATCCATGCATTCCTGAAGGTGTTCATAGAATGCTTTATAAAGGATTCTGCGGTCTGGGCCGATTTTCCACAGGCCGGGGCTTTGAAGGATTTCCCTCGGTTTTGAGGTGTGTGAAATTTGCTTTAGAGAAGTTTTTCACTGTGGTTTTCTGGGCAGGGGTGGGGTCGGGATGTGAATATCCAGTGAGATTAGTTTATGGTCTGATCTTACCAGTGAGGATACACTTCTGGTCTGGAGCATAGTGTCCCCATGTTGGTGATGATCAGGTCCAGCATGTTTTCCCTCTTGTGGGAGTGGTAACAAGTTGTTCCATAGCATTTGAGTTTATAAATTCTAGGAACCTTTGGGCTAGGGTGTTGGAGCTAGAGTAATGCTCCCAGTCTATGTTTGGGTAGTTGAAGTCGCCCAATATAATGGTGTTTGGAGAGACCTTCATATTTTCCAGTATTCTCAGGAAGGCCAAGTGGGGTTCCTGTGTTTGGGAGGGTGGTCTGTAGCAGGCTATAAACTGGAAGGCAGTTTTACCCACAGTTAGTTGCACATGGATAGTCTCTGATGCTTCAGGTTGTGCCACCAACCTGGAGGTGTGGGTATCTTTGATGAATATTGATACTCCCCTCCTTTTGTGGTTCGGTCCAAGTTTTGGGGCGAAAAGCATGGTATGAGGTATAACCTGGTAGTGCTGGGGTGCTCTCGGAGCCTTGAACCAGGTTTCTGTTACTGCACAGATATCGATGTTCTCCATGCTAAGGAGAGTTTCGAAAAGTGCATCTTGAGGTTTAGACTTCTGGCTGAGTAGCATTACTCTTAGTTTCTTATCCCTTGTGATACCTATGGAGGTGGGTTTGTCTTTGAGCCTTGCCTAAAAACGGCACTATGGGGGTAGCAAGAGCCTTTGCCAATATCCGAAAGCCCAGGGGTGACAGGTGCAAGCCGTCCCTAGCGAAGCATCGTGGCTTGTTGAGCATGTCATCCCAGGCTGTCGGGCATTGGATCCCCTTTGAATGACACCAACACTTAAGCCAATTGTTGAAATTGATCATCTTGTCTTCATATTGTGGCATCATTCTTGGTGAGGGTAAGATGCTACTCAAGGTCAGGGTCATACCGGCCTGGGCTGCATGCTCAGAGAGCTCCTCTATGTCTCTTTTCATGTAGTCCAGGGAGGTACGTCTCAGGTCATTCACACCAGCATGGACAATGACTGAGTCATATTTGTACTTGCCTTGGAGTGACCTGAGTGCTTGTGTTATGTGGCGGATCCTAGCGACCAACAGGCAGCTCACCGTGACCCTCTCCTTGTTCAGCCTGGTGAGCGGGACGACAGTGTGCCTGACGATAGAGTCACCTATTACAAGTGTATCAGGTGTGTTGTTTAGCCTTAAGGGCTGTGACTGTTCGGCACACTGGCTTTGTGAGTTATGTGTTGCATGTGTTTTGTTTTGGGGTAGCGGTTGCTTGGGTGTCTGCTTTGGAGGTCTCTGCTGCTTAGGTAGATTTTTATTTAGAGCCTCCAAGTATGTTTTTGTGTGTTTATGTGTTTGGTTTGTTGTCGTGGTAGGTCTATGTGAGACTGGAATTGTAGTGAGTGTGGTTTCCTTCTCCTCCTGACTGGTTACGCCAGTATTGAGTTGAGAGAGCTTAGCCTCCAGTTTGGCTATATGGTTGCATCTCTCACATGTGTTAGAATTTGTTGGGAGGAGGAGAGGGTGGTCTGTGTACATGAGGCAGTTGTAACATTGCCTCAAGATTCCCAGATTCACCTGCTGGACCGGAGAGGAGATTGACAACTGACCTTTGGACATGCTAGAATAGTATTGGGAATTCCTTTATAATTGAAAAAAAGGGTCAATGGGGAACAAGGTACTCAAGGGGAGTTTGTGAGGGTGTAGTGCTTTTAATTTTTTTAGAGCTGACTTATATAATTGCTTTAGTGAGCAAGTGCCAGGCAACTTAAATGCAATGTGTTACAGGTAACCTAAATGCAAAAACGACAAACAGTAACTTTCTTACAAGTGAAACAAGGAAATAAGTACAGTAAGCAATGCAGATGTCACTAGGGATCCACAGACGTGCTAAAAGGCCGCGTTTTAGGTGGAATTAGCGTTTCAGGGAAATAAACAAACAACAAGCATACAAATAAAGCTAGATTCAGCAGGCCTGGATCTAGTCTATGCTACAGCAAACAAGGTGTACCAATTTCAGTAAGAAACAGTTAGAATATGCAGGCACTATAAGCCTTTAACCAGATATTCCCTGCTCAGAAGGGCAGAGTCCAGCCTCTCCTCCCACAAGAGTGCAGACCGCAATCCTTCCTAACGTAAAATAACTGGCCTGAAGCCCAAGTGCTTAAACCAGAACTAATACACTTTTAGAATAACAGACACTGAGCTCTCAATCAGCAGTTCCTAACTTAGAAGGATGTAAGCTGCCTGTCCTGCCACCACAGTGCAGGCCACAAACCTTCCTAATGTAAAACAACTGGTCTGAAGCCCAAGTGCTTAATCCAAAAGACTTAGAAATGATAGCTACACTTACTACCAGCAGTAATAAATGCAACTGAATACTTTAAAAAAATGCCTGGATTAGTGCTCAAGTTATACAAACAAAGCTTGATTCCTCATAGGTAAATAAGGGCAAATCCTGGTCATCAGAAGAAACAGAAATTTCGGAATCCTGATCAGAATAATCAGAAGGAAAATCAGTTCTAGATCTCTTAAAGGGAGAAGGCTGGCTTCCCCTAATTAGAGCAATAAGGTCTTCAACCATTCTTATTTGTTTTTTAGGCATATGGGCCTGATCATGCGGTTTGGACATCGGTTTTCTAGGCGTGGGTTGAGTTTTAGGCCTTGATGAAGAAGATGGCGTCGGTTTGATAGCAAATCAGTAGGCCTGAACACACCCTCAGAAGCCAGTGCCTGCACAGCAGCTCCAGACCCATCCAAGGTAGAGGCATCCGCAGGTTCCATAATCGAAAAAGCATCTTGCAGCATACCTGACTCCGAATGGGTCTCAGTAGAGGCCTGCAAATCTGAAGTAGCGGGTATCAGGGGCTGCGAAAGAGCCTCACTGAGTACCGGTGAAAGTACAGTTTTGTACCTACCATAAATGTAGATGTTAGAGTGTATACCCTGCTGCAGTCATCACACTTGGGTTATCCTGCAGTCAGGTGGTCCTGCAGTCGGCCAGAATTCCAAAGTCTTGGTCCGGTGTCATTTGGTCTCCTCTTCCCTGATGTCAGAGCGCCAGGGGTATATCAGAGGCATCCGACGCCATTTTCTTCGGCAAAAAAAAAAAAAAAAATTATATATTATATATATATATATATATATATATATATATATATACAGCTATCTTGAAAAAAGTAGAACAAAACCATCAGGCACAAGCAAATACACCACAGAGGTAGCATAGAATAGAGATGAGCTCAGCTAGATTTACAGGGGATGGAGGGAGGGCAACCTGGACTGCAGCAGGGTATACACTCTAACATCTACATTTATGGTAGGTACAAAACTGTACTATGTTCATTGTGTTACCCTGCTGCAGTCATCACACTTGGGTAGAACCCCAAAGCTAAGGATGGGCGGAGGAGTCAAACAGGGTTAGAGGGAGCTAGAAGGCCCTGCAAAACTGCAGTGGCGAAGCCCGCTCTAGTCTTAGAGTAAAGTGGTAAGTGATAATGTTTGGTGAAGATGTGTACTGAACTCCAAGTTGCAGCTTCCAGAATATTCTTGGTTGGTACCCCCATGAGGAAGGCTGTAGATGTAGCTGCTGCCCTGGTAGAGTGGGGCCTTATGGTAGCAGGAACTGGTTTTCCATGGTGGGTGTAGCAGAAACGTATGCAATGTCCTATCCATTTGGAAATGGTTTGTTTTGAGATAGCCTTTCCTTGTGATGCTGTAGTATAGGATACAAGAAGCTGGTCAGATTTCCTGAAAACCTTAGTTTTATCCAAGTAGTAACGTAGCTGTCTGTGAATGTCCAAGGAATGCAGGAGTCTTTCTCCTTTGTTCTGTGGATTTGGAAAGAAGGTGGGTAAATGGATGGTTTGATTTAGGGCCACACTGGATACCACCTTAGGCATAAAGGAGGGGTTAGTTCATAGAGAAACCCTGTCTTGATGAAAAATGAGGAAAGGCTCTACTGCCATTAGTGCCTGAAGCTCCAAAACTCTTCTAGCTGAAGTGATTGCTAGCAGCAGGGCAGTCTTCCATGATATAAACTTTAAGTCAGCTGAGAAAGCTGGTTCAAAAGGAGGTAGCGTGAGTTTTTCCAGAACAAAATTGAGGTCCCAAGTAGGTGTTGGTGCTCTCCTGGGAGGCCTAATGTTCTTGGCCCCTCTGAGAAACTGCCTTAAGAGTGGATGTGCAAATAAGGGAGGATCCGTGTTGTAGTGAGCAGAAATGGCCGAGGCATGGATTTTAATAGATGAAAAAGAAAGCCCTTTGTGTAACATCTCAGTTAGATATTGCAGAATCTGAGGAATGTCAGGATGAAGGGTATTTTGGCCTTTAGCTTGGTTCCAGGCGCAAAACCTTTTCCATTTGTCTGAGTAGGCTTTCCTGGTGCTGGGCCTCCTGGCTTCCAGAACAACTTCCATAACAGTTTGTGAGAGAGGAGCTGGCTGGTTGCCTAGGTGATTTGCCATGCAGCCAAGTTTAAGGTTTTGAGCTGGCTGTGTAGAATCTGATTGTCTTGCTGTGTGAGCAGGTGGCTAATTTGTGGTAGAATCCATGGTGGGCCCTGGGCCATATTCCTTAATAGTGGGTACCAGTGCTGGCGTGGCCAGTCTGGAGTAATGAGCATCATTCGGGGTCTCTCCATCCCAAATTTCAGTAGCACCTTTGTGAGAAGGGGTAGTAGAGGAAAGGCATATACTGTTAGCATTTTCCAACTGAATGAGTGTGTGTCCACTTTCCAAGCTTGATGGTGAAAAGTCCTTGTGCAAAACTTTGTTAGCTGATAGTTTTGAGGGCTGGCAAACAGGTCTATGTCTGTGAGCCTCCACTCTAGAGTTATCATTGCGAATACTTGTGGATCCAGTTTCCATTCGTGGGGATCCATGATGTTTCTGCTTAGGTCGTCTGCCAATATGTTCTTTTTTTCTGGCAGGAATTGAGCTTGTAATTGAACTTGGTAAGGCAGTGCTGTGTTCCACAATGTCACTGCTTGCCTGCATAGAGGGTAGGAGTGTGTGCCCCCTTGTTTGTTTATGTACCACATTACTGTGGTGTTGTCTGTCCTTATGATAAGCTGTCCTGGATGCAAGAGGTCCTTGAAGGCTGTCAGAGCATTTTGTACAGCTAGCATTTCTTTTTGATTGATGTGCAGATTCCTTTGATTTGCTGTCCATAAGCCTTGAATGCACCGTCCTGCCATGTGTGCCCCCCAGGCATAGTCCGATGCATCTGTTGTCATAGTTTGCCTGGCTGGGGGCAGGGTGAAAGGCTGACCCTTGTTGAGGTGACAAGCCTGTGACCACCACAGAAACTCCTGTTGAAGGCAGGGAATGAGAGTTATTGTTTCCAAGCTGTGGCTGTGTTGAGTCCATACGCTTTTTAGGTACCATTGTAATTTCCTCATATGCAGTTTTGCAAATGGTATTAGTAGTATGCAAGATGCCATGAAGCCCAAGGCCTGCAGAATTTTTCTTGCAGGGAGTTGGGTCTTTGTTGCCATTGTTCTGAAGTATTGAGTTAATTGTAGTTGCTTGTCTGGCGTCAGATAAGCCATCTGGGCCACTGTATTCATGCTGGCACCCAGGAATGTCATAGTTTGTGAGGGCACTAGTTTTGATTTCTGTTCGTTTACTGTGTACACTAGGCAACTTAGATGTTTTACAAAAGCCAGGTGTTGTAAAAGAATGCCCTTGCTTTCTCCTTGTACGAGACAGTCGTCCAGGTATGGGTATATTTGAATTCCCCTCTGAATGCAGTATGCAATTACTGGCGCCAGGCATTTTGTGAAGACCCTGGGCGCAGTAGATAAGCCAAAGGGCAGTGCAGAGAATTGCTAATGGGTTGAACCTGCAATGAAACGGAGGTATCTTCTGCAATTGTCTGATAGGGACATGCAGGTATGCCTCCTTGAGGTCCAATGTTACTAGCCAAGCTTTCTTGCCCAACATGGGAAGAAGCTGCTGTAGTGTAAGCATCTTGAATTTGGGTACTTGCAAGAAGGTGTTTAAAATTGAAAGGTCCAGAATGGGTCTCCAAGCATTGTCCTTTCTGGGGACTAGAAAGAGCCTTGAGTAAAATCCTTGGCCTTGTTCCTGTGTAGGTACCAGTTGGATGGCTCTCATGTCCATGAGAGCTGTAATTTGTTTTTGTGCCTCTGCCCATTGATTTTGTGGCAGGTTTGGCATTCCTTTTATCTTTGGCAAGGTGTGGAAATGGAATCTGTATCCATGTGAGATAATGTCTAGGACCCATTTGTCCTTTGTGACGATGTGCCAGTTGTCTGCAAAAAGTGTTCATTTTCCTCCCAAGGGAGCTGCCAAGAGGGTTTTGCTTGGCAGTTTGAGGTTCAAGTCATTGTGTTTGCCTTCTAGTGGTTTGGGACCTGTCTTCTCCTCCCTTCTGTGTTGAAGTGCCCCATTGGCGAGGTTTGTAAGGGATTTGTGCTTGTCCTCTGCCCCTTGGGCGCCTGTATTTACCCCTCTGTGGCCTGTCAGAAGCTGGAAAGGACCAATTTTTTGTTGGCCAATTTCTGCTGAAGCGTGGGGGCTGTACCTGTAAGAAATCTTTGACCGTCTACATAGATTTTGCTTTACCTTCCATTTTCTTTAAAACCTCCTCTGCTTTAACCCCAAATAAAACATCCTGTTGTAAGGGCGCATCCAGTAACTTTGCTTTAACATGATCAGGCAGAGATTGTTCCTTTAACCAAGCATGCCTACGTATAACAGACCCAGTAACAGCTGCTCTGGAGGAAGCTTCCAAGGCATCAAAACCACATTGTAAAGTATGTTTGCCCACCTGTTCAGCTGCATGCAACAGATCTTGCATTTCCTTGAGTTCAGACTGTTGAGGGAGCGTGCCCATCTTTTGTTTTATTTGAGACATAAGGAATTGCTGGTATTTAACCATGTGAAATTGACAATTTAGTGCTCTCATAGCTACAGTAGTTGAGGTGTAAACCTTCTTCCCCCACCTGTCTAGTGCTCTGGAGTCCCTTTCTGAAGGTACAGGATTTTTAGCCATAGAAGCCTTAGCCCCTTTAGGACCCTGGAAGATTGTCTCTGGATCAGCAGCAGGGCTTTTGTAAAGGAATTTGAGAGAGTCAGGCACTCTGTAGTATCTATCTGGTTTGACTGGAGCAGGAGGCAGAGAATCTGAATTTAAACTAGATTCTAAGAAAACATCATCTACTATGTCCAAAACTGGTGGGATATAGCAAGAGTTCTGTGCTGGAGAAGTAAAAGAAACTCCCGGAGCCTTTTCTTTGAGTCAGAGTAGTCCTGACCTTCCCAGTGGAAATGTTCCCTCATGGTGTGCAAGGTTTTCCCAAAGGAGTAGTCTTCAGGGGGAGAAGCTGAGGGAATTGAGTCTTCAGCACTTCAGCATCAGAATCTTCATAAGGGGGAAAGGAGTAATCCTGTTCCTCAGAGGAACCTGAGGAAACAGACACCTGATCAGAGGAGGCATAATCCTCCTCTTGTCTAGGCCTTTTGTCGGGGGGGGGGGGTTGGGAACCCCTGATCAAAGAAATCAAATCTTCAGCCATTTTAAGCATCTGTTTCTTATGCATAGGGCCTTGATCCGGAGACTGAAGTGTAGGCTTTTTTGGTTTTACAGGAGTCTTAAGCTTAGCATAAGATTTTATGGTGAGGGTAGTCGGTCTGAAGACACCTTCAGAAACCGAAGGTGTTTCTGCAGCACCGGCTTCCCCTACTGCAATGTCGTCGGTAGGGCCTAAGGAAAAAGGCTGCGTCGGCCTAGAAATCTCTGTTGGGGGAATCCGATGCGGCCTGGGGATCCAATTCAGCGGTAGCCAGGGGCTGTTTATGCGCCTCACTGAAAACCGGCGACCGGGCCAGCCGAGGCCTCTGAGACTGGCTTGGATCTAGGCTGCCTGTCCCTATCCTTGCGTTTTGTATGCACGCCGGTAGTCGGTTGCTCCAACGGCATAGTGTAATTAAATTTTCTACTGTAGTGTCGTGAGAAATCAAAGCGACGCTTTATAGTTCGCTTATTGAACCTAGAACAAAACCGACAACCAGTGACGTCATGGTCTGGGCCTAGGCAAGGTATACAAAAAGAATGAAAGTCCTTATGAGGTATTTGCTTCCCACAAGAAATGCAATTGTTAACTTTTTCTGACATCGGACTGAGGCAAGAAAAGGTTCCCCAACGGGGTACTTAGCTTTGAAGACTTCGGACTGAAACTCGATTCGAAAATCTCAGATGTCGGTCGACCGACACTTGCGAACTGCTTCTGCTTCGGGCACCGCGCGGCAAGCAAGACTGAAGAAAATGGCGTCGGATGCCTCTGATATACCCCTGGCGCTCTGACGTCAGGGAAGAAGCGACAGCAACTGACGCCGGACCAAGACTTGGGAATTCTGGCCGACTGCGGGACTGCCTGGCGGCAGGATAACCCAAGTGTGATGACTGCAGCAGGGTAACACAATGAACATCTGGCGACTAGCTTAACAGAATCGGCGGCTTTGGACCTATGCAGTCTATCTCTGTCTTTATGTTTTTTCGGAATGTCGGTAGACGGATGGCTTACCGAAGCCATTTCTGGATAATTAAACAGAGTACCGAAATAATTTGATGCAAAAATGAACAGACGAATAGTTTAAAAATTGATTAAGGCACAAAACCAACAGTGAGGGACGTCGTGGTATGGGCCTAAGCAAGGAATGCAGTATGAATGAAAATCTTTGAGGTATTTGCTTTCCACAAGTAATACAGTTGTTAGCTTTTACTGACATAAGTTAGAGCAAGAAAAAGGATCCCCAATGGGGTACTTAGCTTTTTTGAAGACTACGGTTCTGAAACTCGAAAACGAAAATTTCAGCAGTCGGCCGACCAGCACTTGCGAACTGCTTCTGCTTTGGGCACCATGCGGCAAGAAAGACTGATGTAATGACGTTGGCTGCTTGTTTTATACCCCTGACTATCTGACACCATGGAAGAAGAGACAGCATCCAACGCAGGACCAAAGACTTTGATAATCAGGCCGGCTGAGGGCTACCTGCAAGCAGATAACCCAAATGTATTGACTGCAACAGTGACATACGAAGATCATCATAGGTCTATCATTATGGTATGTACATAACTTTTGTATCCGATGTTCTCTTCCGTCTGTTCCTCAATGAATGGGACACAGTCCCCCGGCTACCATAAATGTGAGGACCACCCACAGGAGGTTATTCTTGAGGATAGTTGACCAAAAGGAAGCTGTGGACTGTAAGCCCAGTTTATAATGAGATATGAAGGTATGGACATTTGACCAAATCTCATTGATTGGCACTTGGGGAAAAAAGCAGTCAAAGTAGCAACTGACCTAGTACAATGAGGCAAAGACAATCCCCTTACTTGTAGACATGGGAAAACAATTCAGATAACCAACATGAAAGCGGTACTTTGGACACCCCCCCCCCCCCTTACCCAGTTTTGTAGAGGAAAAGGACACAGAACTGGTCAGTCTTTCTGATGTTTTTAGTGTAGTGCAAATAGAACCCAAGTTGATGACAGACATCCCAGAAGAGAGAGAATGTACTCTTCTTTACTCTCTTTACTGGCAAAACAGAGAAAGAAAACAGGAAGGCTGACAGACTGGTTGAGTGAAAATTCAGAATCCACCTTAGGGGAAAAAGGATGGATTTGTTCTCTTAGTCGCTCTTTCCTTGTGTAGGTTCAAATAAGAATGTTCTGAAGCTCTTCTTGCAGAAGTAACTGCCACTAGAAATAAAGTTTTCCCAGAAATACGTTTCAAATCAACTGTGACTGCAAGTTTAAATGCAGGCACTTGTCAAAGACTCCAGAAGAATTGTAATATCCCAAGGAGGAACAGTATCACCAAGGAGAGGTCATGGCAAGAAGGTGCTCCTTAAGAAGGCCTTAGATAATTAAAGAGAAGCAGCAGGCGGTTGGTTTTCTCTAATGTGAAAACTGGAGATTGCTGCCAACTGGACTTAGACAGTAGAATAATTTGAACCACTATGAAAAATGTCAGCCAAAAAGTTAAGGTAGCTAGAAGAGCTCAAAAAAGGTTTACATTTCTACTTGAAGCCCAAATCAAAAATCTTTTCCATTTAATTTTGTAAATCTTCCTGGTCAAGGGTTTCTGTGAAGAAGTCAGAATGTGCATTACTTGGGATGAAAGCCTGGACTGACTATTATCATCATAACTGGAGAAACCATGCAGTCAGCTTGAGGACTTCAATGTCCAGGTGAGACTTTCTAAAAGAGTGAGAAAGAAGATCTGGGACAAGGTCCAGCACCCCATTTGGAGTGAATCAGATGAGATCAGAGGAAGGGAATCCACGCTTATCAAGGCCAGAAAGCGAGCAATGAGGATTACTGCAGCCATGCTCCACATTACTTTCTGTAGACACTTTGGAATGAGAGAAGTGGGAGGATAAGTGTAACTGAGACCATGGGGGTCAAGTGTGGACTAAAGCACCCCTCGAGAGCTTCCCCACTTGGAGGACTACAGCAAAGTACCAGCTGCATTTTGTGATGAAGGGGGAAGCAAACAGATCAGAGCACAGTTGGTCCCAGCGGCTGACAATCTGTTCCACCATTATCAAGTAGAGGAACCACTGTTGAGGTAGGATGATAGATCTGCTCAACTTTTCTGCTAGAACATGGGACTTCCCTGTATGTGTGTTGCTATCAGAAAGCGGAGGGAAGACATTGCCCATTGCCAAACCCTCATGACCTCTCGCCACAGTGAATAAGAATATGTTCTCCCTGTTTGCTGATGTACCAACCCAGTGACAAATCTGTCTGAATGGAGAGAACACCCCAGGGGAGGAAGATGTGAAAAGCCTGCAATGTTAGAACTGCCCTCATTTTCATGATATTGATGTGAAGGCTGGCAATGGAGATGGACCACATGTTCTGGACAGTCTTTTCCAAAAATGATCGCCCACCCCTGTTGAGTAGTATCCATAGTCACTGTGACCTGGGGAAAAGGGAGAACAAAAGGTCAACCCTGACATACAATGACATTCTAGCCACCACAGGACATAAGTTTTGCAAATGTTCATGAGGGAGATTGGAAAATTCATGGTTTGCCATCTCATTGACCAACTATGAGGGTCTACTGTACCACCCTGACATAAAATCTCTCCAAAGTAATGGTGACTACCACTGAGCCAAGACGACTTAAAATTGACCTTGTTGGTGGTTTCTGATGAGACAGTACAGCCACTGCCTGCTGCTGTAGAGCGCAAATCCTGGATTCTGGTAGTTTGGCTATCTGTAACTTGGCATCCAGATGTGCTCCAATAAATCCTATTGTTTGTATTGGTTGAACCTTCAACTTGGCTATAGCTATAAGCAAAAATGGAGCATGGAGTCCCTGACTTGAATAAGGAGATTACTTGAAGGGGTAAGTTCATAGGTTCAAAGGTGTGTACTAGGCTAATGGTCCTGAGGCCTTTACAAGCCTAGCCATAGGATTATCCTGGCATTGCACCACCCATTAGTTCCCAGTGCCTCTGTCGAGTAGAGCCACTAGAGTTATCCCTGGAGTGAATTTTCTATTTCCCATCCACTCATCAAGATTTCGATTGAAGAGGGTCAGTGAGGTGCTCTGCTTGACATGTATGGGAAGTCTATTCCATAGCATGGGCTGTCTCTGGGTTATGAACCTGTCCCTCTAGTACATTCTGTCGATTGTGGTAATGAGGTTGAGGTCTCTGGAGCGTGTTGTGCAGAGGGATTGGGATTTCTTTAGATGTAGCATTTCTAATAGAGCTGGGTCAGACATGGCTTTGTAAGTCAAGCAGAGATTGCCTCCAAATAGGCAATATGAGACAGAGAACAGTTTGAGTTTGAGTCTCTCCATATAGAACAAGTTCTAGGATCCTCTTTGTGGGTTACCTTTGCAGCCACTCCAGTTGTTGCAGGTGTCTAGTGAGGTACATGCCAAATTGGGCATTATACTCGATGACTGGCCTAATGAAGGAAAAGTTGAGGGAGACAATGACCTCTTTCTGCCTGGATGCAAAACTCTTAGTAATGAGATGTGCCACGTAGGACTTTCTGACCACAGTGGCAATGTGGTGATTAAAAGAGAAGCTGCTGTCACAACCTGTGTTCCCAAGATCTCTCAACGCCTTCTGTGTTCAGTGGACTACCATTAATATGGTAATTCATGGGAACCGGGTTTTTCCCAAAGGGGATAACTACACATTTTTTGGCATTGAGCTTAAGGCCATGGTTCTGACACCAGTCGTTGGTCTCAGTGAGGCCATTCTATAGGATGTCAACATCACTTGGGGAGTTAATAATAGCTCCAAACTTGCAATTGTCTGCGAACTTTGTCAGCCAGAGTCTGTTCGTGTTGGCCTGGACTTCAGAGAAGTAGATACCAAACTGGAGTGGACTCAGGACTGAACCCTGTGGGACTCCACTCGTGACTAGTCGGCAGTCTGACGGAGTCAGCTACTTTTACACTATGGGTTCTATCTGTGCACCAGTTTGCAACCTACCTAGAGATATAGGAGTTGCTGCCTAGCTTAGTGAGTTTTTCTATGATTCCAGAGTGGGGAATGGTATCAAAGGCCTTGGCCAGATCAAGGTAGGCTGTATGAACCACCTTGCCTTTATCCACAGCTCTGGTGACCAACTCAAAGGAGTCGACCAAGTTGAAGAGGCATGATCTACCATTCACAAAACCAAACTGTGTGAGATCCAGAGTCTGGAGATTCCCTATATCCCTGTTTATTAGGTCCATGATGATGCGTTTCACAGCTTTGCATATCAGACTTGTCAGGCTAATGGGGCAATAGTTCCCAGTGTATGTAGTCGCTCCTCCTTTGTGGAGAGGGATGACTGTAGCAGTGCGCCATTCAGTAGGGACAAAGCCTGAGGTGAGGCTGTGACTGAACAGGGCACACAGGTGAGGTGCCAGTTCACTCTGTAGTTCATGTATAACACAGCCAGGGATATGGTCAGTTCCCATAGAAGCTGTATTCTTGGCCTTGGACAGTACTGTTTTAACCTGTGCAGTAGTAATACTGGGTGCTTGACAATCTACTGGCATTGTGATTGGTCCTTTTGGGGGGGGGGGGGTAAAGTTGGCAATGAATCAGTCTGCCAGTATACTGGCAATATCTGCTGGCTCAGTATAGGAGGTACCATTGTGGAGTAGCTCAGAACAAATCTGGGTATTGCCGTGGAGATTCTTAACTTAACTATAGAAGACCTTGTGGTTGTCTTTACTGTCTGCTGCAATTCTGTTTTCATAGCTAGCTTTAGAGGATTTGATGAGGGATTTCAACTTTTTGTCGAGGCTGATAAGGGAGTCTTTTCCAGTCTTGGGACTTCACCTTATTCCACATCAGTTTCCTACTTCTGTTGTAGAGTTTTTTTTATGGCAGGGGACCACCAGATTGGCTTCCTTTTTTGGGAGGAGAGCATCTTGGTTCTATAGGGTATGGTGAGATCCATGAATTTGTGTATGCGTTCATACAGTGCGTTGGTGTATGATTCGGCAGTCATGCAACTATTCCCCATTTACATAGGTGCCATGAAGTTAGCCACCTCTGGTTTTAGGATCCCAAAGTTAGCTTTGGAGAAGTTTTTCTTTTCATGGTGGCTACCTTTGTGGGGGTGGGGGTGGGAGGGAGGGATGTGGATTTCCAAGGTGTTTGTGATCGGATCTGACTATTGGGGTAGAGCAATTGTTGCAGATGTTAGTAATGATCAGGTTAAGGATGTTGTTACCTCTAGTGGGGGTAAGAATGAGCTGGTCCAGGGCATTGGAATTAATGAACTTGAGGAAACGTTGGGTAAGTGTATTGGTACGAGTAGTTTCCCCAGTTAATGGAGGGGTAGCTGAAGTCGCCTAGTATGAGAGTGTTGGGTTGGACCTTAATATTCTCCAGGGTGCTTAGAAATGTGGAGTGCAAGTCTTGTGACATGGATGGGGACCTATAGCAGGCTACAACCTGAATCACTGTCTTAACCAGTGTTAGCTGCACCTGAAGTATCTTTGGTGCATTATGTTGGGCTACCAGTCTGGAGGTGTGTGCATCCTTTATGAATATGGAAACACCACCGCCTTTGGAGTTTCGGTCCAAGTTCTTGGGCCGAATGGTGTGGAAAGAGTTATAGCCTTGAAGTGTTGGGGTGCTTTCTGCTGCCTTGAACCAGGTCTCTGTTACAGTACACATGTCTATGTTCCTCCATTTTAAGGAGTGCTTCGAGCGAGTGAATTTTGAGATTTAGACTTCTAGCGTTGAGCAGCATGACCCTCAGATTGCATTTGTTTGTAGCTGTTACAGTGGTAATCTGGTCTTTGGAATACCGCCTAAAAAGGCACTACGGGGTGGCAAGAGCCTTGGCCAGTATCTGGATGCCCAGGAGTGACAGATGCAGGCCACCTCTGGCAAAGCATCAAGGTCTGTAAATCATGTCATCCCAGGCAGACAGATACTGGATCCCCTTAGAGTGACAGCAGAAACTCAGCCAATTGTTGAAATCAATCATTTTCTGCTTGTACTGTGGTATCATTCTGGGTGATAGTAGGATGCTGCTCAGAGCTAGGGTCATACCTGTCTGGGCTACATAATCCGAGAGCTCCTCCATGTCTCTTTTCATGTAGTCCAGGGAGGTTTCGTCTCAGGTCAATCACACCCACATGTAGAATGACAGACATATTTGTACATGTTGTTGAGGGACCTGAGTGCATGCGTTATGTGGCGGATCCTGGCACCTGAAAGGCAGCTGACTGTTACTTTCTCCTTATTCAACCTAGTGAGTGGGATATCAGTGTGCCTCACTATCAAGTCACCTATGACTAGTGTGTTGGGCATGCTGTTTTGCCTTAGGGGCTTTGGTTGAGTGGCACACTGTTTAGTAGAGTTGTGTGTCTCATGATTAGTATTGTGTTGTGGTAGTGCAGTGCATTTCTGACTTGGAGGTCTCTGCTGTTTGGGTAGATTTTTATTAAGAGCCTCCATGAAAGTGGGTGTGTGGTTTGTGTTTTTATGTAAAGGCAGTGCTGGTGTGTGTTCCATGTGGTGTGGTGCAAATGTTGACCTCCTCTTGACCGGCTATTCCGGTCTTGGCTGGAGAGTGCGTGACTTTCCAATTTGGATATACAAGTGCATCTCTCACAAGTCTGAGTGTTGAGAGGTAAGAGGAGAGAGTTGTTGGTGTACATGAGGCTACATTGCCTCAGGAAGTTCGCCAGGTTAATAGCAGAAAGCACAGGGAACTGACCTTTAGACATGCCTGGAGGGGTGGGCATTAATAATAAGTACTGGAGCTGTTTCCTTACAGAATGTTTAGTGTTGATAGCACTTTTGTGTGCTACAATAACTGCTACAAGAAGTCTGGTAAAGTGCTAAACTAATAATCTAATAAAAGTGCAGGAGAAGAGCAGCAGATCTAAGCAAAAATTTGAAGAGCAGACTTTGGCACCGCTCAGAAGCTTACAAACAGTCCTGGATACAGCAAATCTGTATCTGGACTTGACTAATTACAGGAAAGGTGAGAAACCAGAGCAAACCCAGGCTTTTAAACCAGAAAGTTAAAAAGATGGAAAGACTGCCCAAACGGCCAATAAACTAGTTTCTGGGCCAGAATCCACTCCTCTCGTGATAGATAGGCTACCTAGTGCTTACCACTCCCACTGATAAGCTAGAAGGCTTCCCTCCAAGACACAAAAAGGCTTGGGGGGCTCAGAAGCTTACAAACAGTCCCAGATACAATAAATCGGTATCTGGATGAGACTAGTTACAGGAAAAGCAGGAAACAGGCGCAAACACAGGCTTTTAAACTAGAAAGTTGAAAGAGATGGAAAAACTGCCCAAACGGCCAATAAACTATAATTACTGGGCCAGAAACCACTCTTGTGGTAGATAGGCTACCTAGTGCTTACCACTCTCGCTGATAAGCTAGGCGGCTTCCCTCCAACACAGAAAGGCTTGGAGGGCTTAGAAGCTTGCAAACAGTCCTGGATACAGCAAATCTACATATGGACTAGACTAGTTACAGGAAAGGCATGAAACAAGCTTAATTTTTTTTTTTGCAATTAAATTAACAAATGACTAAAAACAAGTGCAGAAGGCAGTAAATTAGGAAGCTTCTAACAAGCAGTAATAAGTGCGGAGTAAGAGCAACTGAATAGATTAGAGCACACAAAACAGCAAACTAAGACAGTTACAGTAAGAACAGCTGAATAAAGTATATATTTTTTTGAGGGGGGGGGACAGAGCAGGATTAAGAAGCTACAGGGGTTGTCCTTCCCAAATGCTCTTCTGTACACAGTAGATAAAGCTGAATAGATGGGACTAGTAGGAATTTCTGAAATCAAAATATGATCTCACTGTATTCAGCTGAGTGAGCAAATGAGATGGGCCCAGGAGGAGTGTCCAAACACAAATTTACAAGAGGGGAGTGCAATTTCAAAGCCACCACGATTAACACCACAACAAGAACAGGGAGGGCAGGTGGGGAAACAACTGTAGAGACACAGAGAAACCACAATATTCAATTCAATTAATATTCAGTGAAAAAAATAAATAAAATGCAGTACTATATGAAAAAGTGCAGATAAAAGTGTACTTAATTTAGCTTATACATCCAGTTGATTGCAGGTTAATCTTAGCCAGCCAACAGCTCAGGTATTTAGCAGAAATAACACAAGATCTAACACTTATATGGCAAGACAATCTGCCTAGGCTAGGAGTTAAACACAGAATATCAAAGAAGTGAATGAGCCAGTCATCTAGATATGGGAACACTCGGAACTTCTGCAGCCCAAGACAAGTTGGAGCCACTGCCTTGTACTTGGTGAACAACTGGGAAGCTGTGGTGAGACCAAAAGATAGTGCTCTGAAATGGAGGTGATGGACTCCCAGCCGAAAGCACAGAAATCTCCTTGAGCTTGTGTCCATTTTTATGTGGTAGTATGCAGCCTGCAGGTCCATCAATCACATTAAATTGTCATCAACAATGGTAGGTTGGGCTGTACCATGACCACCCAGAATTCTGTCTGCTTCATGTACTGGTTCAAGTGACTGATGGCCAGAATGAGCCTGAGGTCCCCATTTTTCTTTGGTAACAAAAAGAAAACAGAGTAAACTACAGATCTATTGTGGAAGACCCTGGTCTTGCTGTTCGTTTATATCTTGAATTTTATTTTTTTATTTTATATTTGTTGTGAAGTTTAAACCACAGATCCATTCTGGTCTTTTGGGACCTCCTGAATGAGTTGCTTGTCCAACAGCTTTTTTTCCTTGTACTGCTGCCTTCTGCTGAATGGGTAGCTCATCAAGACCTTTTCTTGAATGCGGTGGGTGGGGGGGTGCTGATAAACGGAACCATATAGCCTCTAATTATGATTCTCTGCATCCATATATCTTGGGCAATGACATCCAGGCCATGAGGTGCGGAGGTAAGCATCCTGACTTCTCCAGACTGCGGCAGATGGGCAACTGTGCAAGAGTGTTGAAAAGACGTATTGGAGAAAGTACACAGAAAAAAGAAGTTAATTACTCACCATAACGTTCCATCTGAGTAGTTATACTTAATTTTCTGCAACCTGTAGGTATTCGGATCCATATCGGATCCGAGCTGGCAACTTTTTCCAAGCATCTGCTCCAAGCTCCTCCCTAACCCATAATCCCTCACATCTCCTACCTTCTCTCAGATCGAGTTTGCCACTATCCAAACTATGGAAACCAAAGAACAAGGCAGAAGCCCTCACAGTCCTAAACGCAATTTATTAAAACAGAAAATCACAGCGTTTTCGCCACACACATATGGTGGCTTCTTCAGATCCTCTGAAGAAGCCACCATATGTGTGTGGCGAAAACGCTGTGATTTTCTGTTTTAATAAATTGCGTTTAGGACTGTGAGGGCTTCTGCCTTGTTCTTTGGTTTCCTTGCTTTCAGACGTTTGTGGATTTTTTCAAGTACTATCCAAACTATCAGCAACTCAATAACATCACTAACCTAGAACAGGTTCGGGGGAAGGAGGGCGGGATGGTTGCAGAAAATGAAGTATAACTACTCAGATGGAACGTTATGGTGAGTATATAACTTCTTTATCAGAAGTAGTTAACTTCATTATCTGCACCCTGTGGGACAGAGTGCCCAGCTACCAAAAATCCTGGGAGGCCCTCATGGAAGGATATTCCTGAACACTGCAGAGCCAAAGGATGCTCTCCTTTTAGAGAGCAAATCTAACTTATAATGAGGAATAAATGTATGTGACCTTGCCCAGGTCGCTGCTACACAGATATCATCCAGTGAAACCCTAGACCAAAAAGCAGCAGAAGTTGCCAAAGATCTGTTAGAATGAGCTTTAACAGGACCAGGAGGGGAAAGACCTTTGTCCTTATAGACTTGCAGAATACATTGTGTAATCCATCTAGCTAAGGAGACCTTGGATATGGCTTAGCCCAAAAAGGGTCTAGAAAAGGATACGAATAACTGGTCAGACTTGCGAAAGTGTTTAGTTCTATGTAAATAGAAATTAAGCTGTCTATGAACATCTAGCAAATGCAGTTTATATTCACCCTTGTTCTGAAAATTTGGAAAGAAAACAGGCAGGTTAATCATCTGATTAATATTTGATTCAGAGGCAACTTTCGGTAAGAAGGAAGGGTTTGTACGGAGTGAGACCCTGTCTTTATGAAAGATCAAGAAAGGGGGCACGGCAGACAAAGCTTAAATCTCAACTCTCCTGGCCAAAGTAATGGCCACTAGGAAAGCCGTCTTCCAAGATAAGAATTTCAAATCTACTGACGCTGCTGGTTCGAAGGGGGGAGCAACTAATGTCTGCAGAACTAGGGTAAGGTCCCGAGGAGGGACTGAGTCCTTAACCGGACAGCGTAAAAGAAAGGTGCCTATCAGAAAGGCTTTACACAGTCTCAGAGGCCAGAGCATTCATATTTTCGCAGACATGAAAATTAAAGATGGCTGCCAGTTGCACTTTTACTGTGGAGGAACTAGCCCCTTGTTGGAAAATATTGGCCAAAAACTCCAACATTGCAGAAACCAGGGTTGTAAAGAGATCTACGTTCCTCTGAGAGACCCAAATAGAGAAGCATTTCCATTTGTTGCAATAAACCTTCCTAGTGGAAGCTTTGTTGGATGCCACCAGAATAGTCTTTACTGAAGATGACAGACCAGGAGTCCTACCAATCAGGGGAACTGGAGCAACCAAGCAGTCAGCTTGAGGCTGTCCAGGTTGGGCGGGCAGATGCCCGAGGGATGAGAGATAAGATCCAGACAAGGATCCAGAATCCGAGGAGGAGTTAGAACATGAGACCAGAGGAAGGGGAACCATACCTGACGAGGCCAGAATGGGGCAATGAAGATCACATTGCACCTCAGCCGGCAAGCTTTCTAAAGAAACTTCGGAATGAGAGGTAATGGGGGGGGGTAAGCATACAGTAACCCAGGAGGCCAAGCATGGACAAAAGCATCTCTGAGGGAGTCCCCTAGTGAGGGGATAAGAGCGAAGAACTCGCTGCACTTTGCATTGGAAGGAGATGTGAAGAGTTCGCAGCAAGGCTGATCCCACACAAGGAAGATCTCTCCCTTATCGATTGTTTCAGAGACCACTCGTATGGCATTAGAACAGCCTGACTCAGTCTGTCAGCTAAAATGGAGCGTCCCGGGATGTGCGTTGCAATCAGAAACTGACTGGTGGAGATCGCCCACTCCAACACTCTCATAGCCTCGCGACAGAGAGGGTAAGATCCAACTCCCCCTTGTTTGTTGATGTAACAGACATGTCTGACTGAACTGCAATCGTCCCCAGGGGAAGAACAGCATGAAAAGGCTTGCAATGTTAAAAGCACTGCCCTCATTTCCAGAAAGTTGATATACAATCTGGTCTCAGTCTGGGACCACGTGCCTTGGACCATCCTCCCCAAATAGTGCCCACCTCTCCCAAGCTGGGAGGTGTCCATGGTCACTGTGTCTTGGGCTGTGGGTGCTAAGAAGGGTCGCCCTGCCAAGATTTCCAGTGACTGGAGCCATCAGAAGAGAGACATTTGCAGGCTCTGCTGATTCGAATTGGATAGTCTATGGGGAGGTCTAGCCAAGACATCTGTACTGTCAGGGTCCACTGAAACACCCGCATGTGAAGGTGCACACAGGGAAGGCTGCGGCCATGGAGCTTAGGGCTCGGAGAGCACTGCTCGCCATTGGCAGTCTGGGGACAAGGATCGCTGATACATGGGCCTGTAGGCTCTGGACCCTGTCTCGAGTTAGAAAGACTTTCAATTGTGGGGTGTCCAATCATGCCCCTATAAATTCCAAGGTCCGTCTCGGGTTCAAGCGTGATGTGGAGATGTTGACGGTAATCCCTACGTTGACTGCAAGATGCAGGAAGGAGTCTCTGGCCATGCAAAGAAGACACTTGGTGGCAGCAGCGAGGAGCCATTTGTCTAGGTAAGGAAATACCTGAATTCCCTGAAGCCTCAGGTGAGCCGCTACGACTGCCATAACCCTTGGTGAACACCCTGGGGGGCTGTGTGGTGAGACCAGAGCGTAGGGCTATGAACTGGAAATGATTGGCTCCTAGCTGGAAGCGAAGGAATCTCATGGAGCTTCTGCGAATTATGATGTGGTAGTAAGCGTCCTGGAGGTCTATCGAGCACATCCTTTTGCAATCACGGAAGTAAGGTAGAATGGACTGCAATGTGACCATCCAGAATTTCTACTTGGCTACATTCAGGTTCAGGGTTGACAGGTTCAATATGGGCCTGAGGTCCACCGTCTTTTTTGGCACTAAAAAGAACCTGGAGTAAACACCTAATCCGGACAGATCTGGGGGGACTGGTTTGATGGCTCGATTGCGAAGCAGCTTTGAAATCTCTTGTGCTGCCGCCTCCCTTTGAGCGGGTGGAACATCCGGGATGCGCTTTGGTTGGGCGGGTGGGGTAATGAATGGGATGGAGTAGCCTCTGGATATTATTTGAAGCACCCAACGGTCTGCCATAATGGACTCCCAAGCCGTTAGGTGCAATGATAATCTTCCCCCGACTGTCTCCAGAGTAGGACAGTCGGGCAAACCCCTCAAGGCTGCTGCATGGTTCTGTCCGAGAAGGTCTTCCTAGACCCAAAGTTCCTTGGCCCCCCCTCTGCCTCTGGGGTGGCGTCTGCCTTGTCCCCCCCTCTGCCTCTAGGGGACGAGTTGTCCTGAGAGTCCCGGGAAAACTGAGATTTTTGGAACCACATCTTTTGCCTTCTCTGTTTCCTAGAAAAGGATCTTTGAGGGCTAGAGAAGCGGACTCCGACAGCAGTCTCTTCCCGTCCTTCTCGCTCTGGACCAGGGTGTCACATAGCGGACTCAGATGGCAGAGTCTTCCCGTCCTTCTCACTCTGGACCAGGGTGTCACGTACTGTCTTCCTGAACAGGGAAGAACCATCAAAGGGAGCATTTGTGAATGACGTCTTGAAGGGGTCCATGAATTGACACAGTCTGAGCCAAGTGTGTCACCTCATAGCTACACCGGTCCCGGCCGCCCTAGCTGCTCCTTCCATGACATGAGAAAGAAGACGCATGGATGTGTTCAATACAGATTTGAGTCTCGACATTTTCACTGAGAACAACCACTTGTCCCCCTGGCAACAAAGACTCTCGGGGCGACACAGCGAACTCTGTGACTAGGTCTCGCTGAAGTCGTATGAAGTGTGCCAAATAATTTAGCACTCAAATAGAAAATGTCGCTGAAGAAAAACCTCGCTTCCCAAACCGATCCACCGCCCTAGACTACTTGTCCGGAGGGTGGACCAAAGAACTTTCCTGTGCCAGTTCTCTCTTGGTGGCAGCTGCAACCACCATAGCATCCACCAGGGATCCCTTGTACCAGGCCTGTCTGTCTGAGGGAAGAGAAAGGATCCTGTCTGGATGTTTAGGTATTGGCTCTATGGTGTCAGGCTCCTTCCATGCCCGCATGGTAATAAGATCCACTAAGGGATCCGCAGGAGGAGACACCCAGGATGTAAATGGGCCCATGCCAAAGGCCTCCAGGAATACTGACTCATCTGTAGAGGGTTTTGGGGCTGACCAACCTCCCCTCTGGTGGTGGATCTCCATGATGTCTCCAAAGGAGACATCCTCGGGAGGTGACCTGGGGGAACCCTCACCTTCATCTAAGTCAGTATCTTATGTGGGGGACTCTGGGAGGTCCATGTTCCTCCTTTTACACGAGTGCTTACTGGGACCCACTGAAGAGGGCTCGTAAGTCACAGGAGGTTCCACGATGGGATCCACCTGGGGATCCTCTAGCACGGCCTGTCCCTGGGACAAGCTGATGGGAGTCGTGACCAAATCCACAGGAGCCTGGACGGAGTCCAAGGCAATAGGCTGTGGTCTCAATCCTTGGGAGAGAACCCTCTCCACCACGTCGATGGAAAGCGCACCTCCTTAACAACCAACAAGGAGGAAGCTCTACCTGGCTCCGCTGTGAAGATCGGGGCTGAGGTAGCCGGTGTTCTGAAGGAATGGCACGGATCCAACAATGTCGGAGCCAAAGACACCTCCGTTTCCTCGGATCTGACTCCCCGTTCTCGGCCCCAAGTGTTGCTCTGATCCAAACACGTCTGAGCCGAAGAATTCAAGGTAATTGCTGGCATTGAGGATGGAGGAACCGTCGGCGCTGAACCCCCAGCTCCGAGGATCCTCGGATCTATAAATCCTGAAACCGCAGGTCGGATTGGGGAAGGAGAGATTGGATGGAAGAAGGGCATGGAGGTCCCCTCTATGGCTGGGGAGGGGCCTGGCAAGACTCCCATTTGGATTTGGGTCCGAATGAACCTTCGCATCTTGTCGTCCATATCTAGCTCCGACAGACTCAGAGTCGAACGCGAGGAGGAGTCCGACTCCGATCTGGGGAGAACCTCGGGGAGTGGAGCCGAGGAGAGGTAGTCCTAATCAGTTTTGAAGGTGGGCTAGGGAAGGGCGCCTGCTCTGGAGACTGCTTGCGGTGCCTATCAACTCTCTTGTCCTCATCTTTCTTCTCTTTTTCTTTAGACCTCACTTAAGTAGGCTTAGTGGGAGGTTGACTCCCAGCCTGAAGGGGGGGGGGGGGTTGTTCAGCTACTTGAAGAACCGAGGTCAAGGTCACTGTGTCCAAAGCAGAAACTGGTAGAAGGCCCTTCGCTACTAGCTTTACCTTCCTTTCTTTTAGGGCCCTAGGGCTGAATCCTGCACACACATTACAAGGTAAAGACATATGGGAAACACCCAGACAAACAACACACAGTGTGGCCATCAGCCAGTGAAAGCTTGTGGCCACACACTGTGCATTTTTTAAAAGTTGGTTTTGGCTGCTCAGCCATAGAAAAAACCCACTCAGCCAAAACTAAAGCCAAAACTACCACACACACACTAAGGTCGGGTTAGGCCTACTACACTACCTTACTAACTAACTTTTATTTATTTATTTTTGACAAAAAAAAAAAAAAAAGACTATGAACAGCGAAGGGGAGAAAAGGGTTAACTAACGACCACACTCACTCACTGGAAATACAAGAAAAAACTGTCACTTACTATACCCAAATTGGAGCTAGAGAGACCACGATGCTTTATGCATGAAGCGGCAAACCAGATCTGAGGGAAGGTAGGAGATGTGAGGGATTATGGGTAAGGGGAGGAGCTTGGAGCAGATGCTTGGAAAAAGTTGCCGGCTCGGATCCAATATGGATCTGAATACCCACAGGTTGCAGATAAATGAAGTTAACTACTTCAGATTCCTTTTTTCTGTGGTCCACCTCTGCTGGGGTGACAACGTTTGTTGTGATTGTCCCCTCCTCTGCCTTGGTAGGAAGATGGGGTCTATTGCCATAAGTGTCTGAGGCAAAACCTTGGGATATGCAGATCCACAATTTTTCCCATCCTTTTGATTTTTTGATAAGGTCTGCTGGTGGGGTAGAAAACCATATCCCTAAGACAGACAAGGTTTTGCCCATTTGTTCACTTTTGGGCAGCTTCTTTTTAAGCTTAGGTCCAAACAGGAGGGATCTATCATAAGGGAGCATTAAGAAAGGACATTTTGAGGTGTTTCGCAAATTTGCAGAGCTGCATCCAGGCATGCCATCTGACAGCTCTTTTGGTGCTTGCTGCTCTTGACAGGTCGGCAACTACATTTGAGATATGGTGCACCAATACTTTCAACAGGGGCCGAAAGGTGTCCAACTACATGTTGACAGCTTTCTTCTACTCTGCCGATAAGAATTCAGAGGGATTTGGATAGTTGCAAAGTCAAATCTCTTGCAAGAGGTGTTAAGTGAGACAGACAATTCAGCACCCTGACAGCAAAGGTTGCTGAGGTACAGACACACTTACAGAACTTCTCCAATGCCCTGGAGTCCCTGTTAGGGGGATGGACAGTGGAGGTCTCCTCAGCGAGCTCCCTCTTAGTGGAATCCAGTGAGACCCTTGCTCCAAAAACGTTGGTATTTGGGAGGATAACAAAATGTTTTCAGGTTTCTGGGGAATGGATTCAACTATGTCCAGTTCTTTTCATGCCTGCCTTAAAACCAGGTCAACAAATCTGTCAGCTTGGGGACCACCAAAGAAATGGTTTGGCCAGGCTAAAAAGCCTCAGAACATACGGATTCCTTCAGGAAGGGTGTTCAGTAGATGACTCCCCTTTCTGTCTGAGAAGCTCAAGAATCTCACTGAAGGAGACATCCTCAGGGCGGGATTTGGGGGACCTCCCCTTCATCAAAATCAGTATCTGTAAAAGACTCCTGTGGGGATTCTATCTGCCTCCTCTTGCATGAAGGCTTCCAGAAACTCTCTTCAGTAGAGTGATCTGGAGGACACTCCAAAGCTGGTAGGCAGTCCACCATGTGAACTGCCTTGAGACCTCAAGGGACTAGTTGTCTTGATGTGAGGGAGCATTAGGCATAAGGATGTGAAGAGCTCCAGTGGAGGTGAGGATTGATTTGAGTAGGAAAAGGAAAACACTTTCTCAAAGGCCTCTAAAGCCAAAGTTGAAACAACCCCTAAACTACCCACACATAGGATCCAAGGGTCTCATCAGGGGCTGACCTTGACAGCCCTTTTGGCAAGGCTCTGAAGCCAGTGCCAAACTATTCAGAGCTGAAGTGCATAGAGGAAGGGATGGCTCAGAGAGCTTTGAGTTGATCCTGACCCCACAGCACCTGTGCTGATCCCTCATCTCTCATACCCATTGAAGTCTGATGCAGTCACAGTCAACTAAGTCAGAAACACTGTCAGCATCAACAGGCCCAAGCCTTTGGATCTAACATAGGCAAACCCCAGAATTTGCTTGGATCCAAATGCCAAGAGTCCAAGGGCTGAACTGGGGAAGGAGCCAAAATCATAAGGGAAGAATAGACAGGATAACCCCCAACTGAATCCAGTTCCTCAGGAACTTCATCATTCTACCCATGTCCCCTTCTGACAGACTCCTGAAGGACTGTATGGGCTTCAAAAATGAGGCCGTAAAAGAGGGTTGAGAGATCCTATGAAAGGACCTATCCTGCAGAAAGGGTGACCCAAACCTTGGCCTCACCATCTCTAGTCAGAAACATGATTCCTGGAACAGAGGAGTGGAGGATCTGCAGGTGCTTGGCTCCATAGACACAGCAGGATCTGATGGCTTATGGAGCTTTGATGCTGAGCTGAAGGGGCCCCAAAGCTCTGGAGACGGCTTACAGGAGGAGTCCTTATGCCTTTCTTTAGGCTGTTCTCTTATAATCCTTGTCATTACTTTTACTACCTTTGCAGTTATCTGCCATCTTTTTGACTTCAGAAAAAGGAGATGATGAGAATTGTGAAGGATGGTCCTTCTCCCTCTATGGCAGGGAAAAGTTCCTTGAGCACCAACATGTTACACTGTTACATTATGGCCCTGGATCCAAAAGAGGAACAAATTGAACAGACCTTCCTTGAAAGTGCACAGTTCGTAAAAAAATAAACACATTTGTTATTGTAATCCTGGATTGGGATCTTGTTCACATACACCACGTTTTGTTTCTCCACCATGACAGCTCTTAAGAGCCTAGATACTAACAATAACTACAGAACATAACAGCCAAAGTACAGCAATAATAAAGACAACACTAACTAATAAACCATCCATCAACTATCACAATTACCAAAAACTGTCAAAAAGGACAAAGCAAGAAGAAAAATACTAACAGGCATAAGAGAGACTATTACATTTATTAGTTTTTTATATATACATATACATATATATACATATATATATATATATATATATATATATATATATATACACTATAGGTGGAATGAAGGTGGTTAGCGAAATCTAAATGTTCCTAAAAGGGAAAGCTATTAAAGTAAATTCAACTTAGCTGCACCCACAGCACTGAGCCTGGGGACCTGCATTTGAAGCAATTGAGTGGCAAATGAATTCTGAGGTAACATGCTACCAAGAGGGGGATTATGGGTATGGGAGGAGCCTGAGTCTTGGATTCAAAGTATGAAAGTATTCAAAGTCGAATCGAGGATGGGTTAGATAACCCATCTGTTGAAGAACAGAAAAAAGAGACAGCATCAGACACTTGATTATTTTGTTGCTTAAATGACCGAGTAAGTTCGGATTAAAGTCTCCTAATATTATTTTTCTCCTGTTGTAGAATTTCATAATTTCTAGGACAGTACTTTAAAATGTTTGAAGCTTTGTAGGTGGGGGTAGGCTAGACTGATACGACAAAACAGCTGATGTCAGGGTCCAGACAGTGTGTCAATTTTTTAAGTCATTTATTAAATGCTTTACTACATTACTCTGAGACTGCTGCCCTTGCAGTGATTGTTACCATGTAACAGAAATTGAGAGTCAGCGCAGGTAAGCATATCTAACCTAATGTACAAGGTGGCAGAAGTGTAGACATTTTATTCATTCCTATCCACGGCCAGCCTTATCCTTGTCATTTGGCAAGGAATTGGACGGGAACTAAAGGAATTCATACAATGTCTGTTAATTAAATTCTTGCAAGGTATTCTCTTAGATAACTGGGAAGTATTCCTATTTATCTTATCTTTATTATCCCCCCTTACATTACAGATACGAGATCTTTCCATTACTAACCACTTAAATTTTTTCTTAAAAATCAAATATTACATCTCATTACACTATTCTTGGACTAAAATGGAAGGTCAGCCAGCTTCTTCCCCCTCAACAGCCAGCCTCAGATCAAATGGTTTACTCATGCAGTGCAACAATTGCCTGATGTTCATAGATGATGAATTACTGCTTAGTTTGTCACTCTCCATGGGAGAGAGATTCAAGTACCAAAATGGAGGCCTTCCTCTTGCAAACAACTTTTGAGCAACATACACCATTACCACTGCATGCCACACAAATGCAAAGCACATTATCACACACTAATACCATTAAAAGTCCCTGCCTAAGCCTTCAAGACCTAGAGAATGTAGGGCTCAGCATAAATTAGAAACTACAACACCTATTAGCACTTGCGCAATAATGGGTCATCAAGTAATTAATCACTACAAAACTAGTGCATGTAAACACCTAACAAAAGTGTAGTACTGATCAGTGACGCCACTGTCAGACACACTAACTTAACTCTTAATGCAGCTGCACAGAGTATGACAGTGAGTTGATTTTCAGGAGTCAAGTTCTCTGACATATCAAGTGCCCTAAAGACTCTTAAGCCAAACAAATATGACTATGACATGGTAGTGGTCCATGTGGTTGTAAAACCTTGAGGGATGTGCAGAGAGAAATGAAAGAGCCTTCCATGCATGTCATAAATGCAGGTAAGATCCTCATCTGGAGCAAAATCCTTCATTCTCTTTGAATAATACCAAAGTACAGGAAAAGACGACTGGCTTCAAATAATTGGCTGCATAGTTTGTAAAATTCTAGAGGGCCCAGTAAGTGACAGAATGGGAGACGCTATACAATTACTTCTGCTTTGCAAAGGATAGCTTGCATCGCTTGTTCCAAGCCTTCCACATACTGGTTTAAAGCCATTACTTCCCCATAGTGTCTTTTTAAGCAAAGTCCCAGCTAATGGCTCTCCCAGCCTAACAACGAACATATCAAGTGCCAGATTATATTAAGGTTGCTCTATTCACTGCCAGGAGTTTAAAAAATGTCTGATCTTGAGGCCATGCTGCATTTTGAGAGCATGTGTGTGCGTGCGTGCGTGCGTGCGTGCGTGAGTGCGTGCGTGAGTGCGTGCGTGAGTGCGTGCGTGAGTGCGTGCGTGAGTGCGTGCGTGAGTGTGTGCGTGAGTGTGTGCGTGAGTGTGTGATAGAAACTGGGTTTAGAAGTACAGAAACACTTCTTTTGTACCCACCACACCTTTTGGCTTGATAGTAAATGTGTGGAGTATCCATAGTTGATAAAGACCACATCACTTTTAGGTAGATCTCTAAAGACCCAAAAACTGAACATACTGGGATTCAAATCACAGCAAATATGACCAACTATCAGATCATAGCATGCTGCAGAATAGGAGCGTATTTATGACCGTCCATCCATTTTTTCAGATTATGCATAGAGAGGATCAGAAAGCCATTTTTCTTTACATCAAAAGAGTCTATTCCATTACAGGTGGAATCTGATGTGTATTATCTGGGTCTATATTATAATCTCGAAGGTTTAAAACTTCAAATCACTAAAGATCGAACTTTAGTGATCAAAGTCTTAAACCATCGAAACCAAAAAAAAAAAAAAAAAATACCAAATTAAAAAAAAAACTAAATAGTGTGTAGGTAGGGGGCAAGCCCCCTGCACCCACCACACCCTCCACACTTAAATATACCAACTCAAAGAATGCACTACATTGAAGTAAACGAAAATCTCCCTCCGTGGAGATTTTCCGTTTAAACATTTGATGTAGTGCGCTTTCGGTATTCTCATGTCGACAATATCGTATTCGATATTGTCAGACTTGGAGATTTTTATATAGACCCGTATTATCTTGCCAACAGGTCCTATTTATATTTTGATGACAGGATCTCTATAGTGGGTGATGAAGGTGTTATTTGTTTTGTGGATGTACATGTCACATAGTTCTGGATCCTTTGAGGCTTTACAGGCTAGACAGCAGTCACACAAGGGTTTGTAGGAAACAGAAGAGAGAAAGTACAGCTGTGTGAAATCTTACCATAACAGCAGATGTACATCTCTTCAGTGTTGCAGTATTCTTAACGTAAAGGGATTCCATGCCAAAGGTAGCCCAACATCCGGCCAGTATACTAAACCCTTAGGAATTTACAGACATCATATGCCACATGAATGCCCTCAGCTCAAGGCATAGGGCATAAAGGTGACGTATGGACGTACATACCTCAGAACTGAAAATCCCCAGGAGGAATATTCATTCCTAGGAAGTAGAAGGAATATATGCCTTCAGAGGAAGAAAAAAGAAAATAAAAGCATTATAGACCAGGAAGGCAGAGGGAATAGGGTAGTGCTAAAAAAGGGGGGGGGGTGAGAAGGGAGGAAGCAAATACTGCAACACTGAAGAGGAGGAGAGATGATAGAACTCTCCCTGCATGTCACAAATGCAGATAAGATCCTCATTTTGAGAGCAATCCTTCCTTCTCTTCAAATAATATCAAAGTACATGTTATGGGAGGATTTTACAAAACTGTACTATGTCTTTATCACTGTTGCAGTATTCTTAACATAAAGGAGAGTACAAAAGCTCAAGAGGAAACTTGGGGGGAGGAAGGCACAGAACAGCCCTCTAAAGACAGCGCTGGCAAAACCAGCTCTTGCCCTGGAAACAACATCCAACCTATAATGCGAAGGTATGGCAGAAGTCCAAGTAGCAGCCTCAAGGATGGAATTGGTATCCAGTCCTTTGAAAAAGCACCAGAGTAGGCAACAGCTCTAGTAGAATGAGCCTTTATGGAAGCAGAAAGACATTTACCACGAAAGGAATAACAAAAAGAAAAGGCCTTAGAGACACAGGAGGATAAGGTTTGCTTAGATACAGCCAGAGATCTGGGATGAAAGGAAACAAAGTTGCTCAGATTTGCAAATGGCCTTAGTCTTATCCAAATAATATCCGAGTTGCCTATGCAAATCCAAGGTGTGAAGAACCTTCTCAACAGCAGACTGTGGGGAAGGAAAAAAGGAGGGCAGAGTGATTAAGGGACAACTCATTAACCACCTAGGGCATGAGAGAAGGATTAGTACGAAGAGACATCCTGTCCCCAAGAAAAAACTAAAAAGGAGGAACAGCCATAACAGCCTGGAGTTTAGAAAATCTCTTAAGACAGTATTTCAAAGTGCAATGCTGCAAGGAAGCTGAAGTTCCTGAGTCAAGTTCACAAAACTGAGGTCCCAGGAAGGTGGAATAAGCTTCCTAGGAGGCCTGATAAAAAAGGACACCTTTAAGAAATTGTGTGACCTCAAACCCCAAGCAAAAGAAGGATTCAAGGGCAGCTGAGCATAAATGGCTGAAAAGGGGCTTTAACTGAAGAATGTGCAAACCCAGCATGGAGCAATTCACACAAACAAAACAGAATGAAAGGGATCCCCACTGAAAAGCAATCCCGGTTATGAGAAAGGCACCAGACAGAAAAATCTCCATTTTGAGAAATATGATTTCCTGGAAGTGGTTTTCCTGGCCTCTTGCATAACTCTAAGCAAATCCTCAGAAAAGAGGTGCCTAAAAAAGATCAATATCTTATTACCTACAGTGTCAGCTGAAGAGTGGACAATAGAAGATGAATCAGAGACCCCTTGTCTTGTGTGGTAAGGCCCACCTTGTGAGGCAACTTCTGGTGATTGCCTTGGCTAAGTGAAGGGGGAACCAATGCTGTTTGGACCAAAAGGAACTCACCAGCAAGATTTTAGGGTAGTCTTGCTTGATCTGTTGAAGGACCCTCAGAATCACAGAAGGGGAAAGAAGGCGTAGAAAAACATCCTCTTCCAAGGAAAAAGATAGTGTGTCTACTTCATGGCCAGAGAGCTTAGGACTCTGCAATAGAAAAGAGGAAGTTGTCTGCTGAAAGGGGAGGCAAAAAGATCTACCTGTGGAGTACCCCACCAATGGACAATGTCTAGAAACATTTTTTTGAAGCATCCATTCATGAGCATGGGTACTGGACTTGCTCAAGGCATCTGCCACTATATTTTGCTCTGAAGGAATGTAGACAGCCTGAAGAGTCAACTGATACTGGACAGCTAGATCCCAAACTTGAAGAGCTAGTCTGCAAAGGTAGGTAGGACCATGCTCCTCCCTTGCTTGTTGATATACCACATCACTGTGGTACTGTCTATGAAGACTGAGAGGCTCTGGAAGAAAAAGGGAATGAAAAGCCTGAAGAGCTAAAAGGGTAACTCATCTGCTGATGTGTTCTGACCTCAGATAAGGAAACCAGAGACCCCAGACCTTGCAGGAACCAAAATAGGCTCCCTGTCAGAGATATCAGAAAAAAGTTCCTGAGATGGGGTTGAAAATGAAGTCCTGGGTTTACAGAAAAGGAACTAGGAATTCCAATGGATGACAGTGTTGAAGTCACACTGACTTGAAGAACCACTTCACTTTTTTCATATGCAGTCTGGCTAAAGGCAGCATAGAGATGCTGGAGGCCATGAATCTTAGAACCTTGCAAAAAACCCTGGCTGTGACAGAAGCCAGAGGAAGACGAAAGTGACAAAAAGCTGATCACAGAAACATCCTTGGGTGGAGGCATGGATGCCAACAAAGGAATGGTATGAATCCTGCAACTGAGAAAAACATGATCTTGAGAAGGAACGAGGACTAATTTCTGAAAGTTTATGGTGAACCCCAGACTTTGCAACAAAACTGCAAACTGAAGGTGCTGAAGCAGGACCTCAGAGGAGGAGGAAGCCTGAATGAGTATGTCATCTAGATAAGGTAAGGATCTGAACCTCTCTCTTTCTGCAACAGGCAAAGACAGGGGCGAGGCATTTGGTGATTACCCTGGGGCAGTAGAAAGGCCAAAGGGCAAAGCAGAGAACTGAAAATGCAAAGAAGAAACAAAAACATAAAACTTCCTGAAAAGTAGATGAATGGGGATGTGAAGGTAGGCATTACGGCCCAAGGATACTAAGAAGGCCTGGGAAAGAAGAGGAGGAAAAAGGGTTTGAAGGGGCAACATCCAAAATGAAGGGACATTTAGAAAGGTGCTGAACTGAGAAATGTCCAGAATGGGTCTTCCAGATGCCTTCCTTCTTGGGAACCAGAAACATTCTGGAATAAAACCCTTTCCCTTCCTGGGCAGGGGGCACAACTTATATGGTGCCCTGAGGCAAAAGGCCCTGAAGCAGTTCTGGAAAGAAGGGAAGCTGCTCCTGAGGAATCAGAGATGCCCAGAAAAGGAAGAAGGTATTTCCATTCCATGAAATACCCCTAGGCAGATGATGGATAAAACCCAAAAGTCCTGAGTGATCCTTAACCAATTTGGAAGGAACCAGGGGACGATGAAGGGATAAGGGAGTCTGGCCTAGGGAAAGATGAAGAAACTGTTAGAACTTGACTTCTCTTGAAAAGGAGGCTTCTGAGAAGTAGCTGTGAATAGAGAGAGCAGGGGGTACATGCCTAGGACCCTTTTTAGCTTTAGGAGGAAGGCAGGGCTGTATATGAACAAAAACAGATTTGGATGGATATTTCTTCTGGAATTTAGGGATAGGAGACATAAAAATAGGTTTCAAATCTTGCAAGGCCTTTCCTTTATCCTAAAGGGACTTGAAAAGCTCAGCAGCAGAAAAAGATGTTCTTATGATTAAGATGAATATCCAATAATTTTGCCTTAATATCATCAGGTAAGGGATGGAGATGAAGCAAGAGTAATGTCTCAAAACAGAACCAAATGAGCAGCACTATAGAAAGCATCAGCTGTACCCCTCCATCGTAACTACATTTAATAAAGTGGCAAGCAACTTGATAGAATCCAGTAAAGAAAGGGTCAAGACCTTCCCTTCTGAATTAGGGAGGTCAGAAAGTGCCTGCGAAGCTTGAGAAAGAAGGGCTAAAACATACATGGTCATATGAGTCTGTATTAACAGCCCTAAAAGCCAGGGTGGCAGCAGTGTATACTCTTTTGCCTAAACATTCCATGGCTTAACTGTCCCTATCAGAAGGAAGTAGTTTAATGGATGACAAAAGTTTAGTAGGTTTGTCAGAAGAGACAGACACTACAGAAGGATCAGCAGAATGACGTTTGTACAAAAACTTCCAATCACCAGCCAGCTTGTAAAATCTGTCAGGTTTCTTAGGGACTGGAGGTTGGGAATCAGGGGCAATAGAGGCCGATGAAAAAGTATCTAAGAGGGCATCCAAGATCAGAGGTACAACACAGGACTTGGGAGACTCCATCTTAAGGAGTTCATAATACCTCTTTTGAATAGCAGAAACCTGAGAACAGTCCCACTTGAAATATTCCATCATATGAGAAATAGTATCCCCAAAGGAGAGTTCTTCTAAGGGAGAGTCTGGTCTAACAGAATCTTCCTCCTCAGATCCATAATCTAAGGGGTAACGGATTTGAGTGTAATATATCAAAGACACACTATCTTTTCCTTGGAAGAGGACGTTTCTCTACGCCTCCCTTCAGTGATTCTGAGGGTCCTTCTCCAGATCAAGCAAGACTACCCTAAAATCTTGCTGGAGAGTTCCTTTTGGTCCAAACAGCATTGGTTCCCCTTCACTTAGCCAAGGCAATCTCACCATAAGTTGCCTCACAAGGTGGGCCTTGCCACACAAGACAAGGGGTCTCTGATTCATCTTCTGTTGCCCACTCTTCAGCGGACACTGTAGGTGATAAGATATTGATCTTTTTTAGGCACCTCTTTTCTGAGGATTTGCTTAGAGTTATGCAAGAGGCCAGAAAAACCACTTTGAGGAAATAATTTTTTTCAAAATGGAGATTTTCTGTCTGATGCCATTCTCATAACTGGAATTGCTTTTCAGTGGGGATCCCTTTCGTTCTGTTGTGTGTGAATTGCTCCATGCTGGGTTTGCACATTCTTCAGTTAAAGCCCCTTTTCAGCCATTTATGCTCATCTGCCCTTGAATCCTTCTTCTTTCGCTTGAGGTTTGAGGTCACGCAGTTTCTTAAAGGTGTCCTTTTTTTTATCAGGCCTCCTAGGAAGCTTATTCCACCTTCCTGGGACCTCAGAATTCAAATCCTCATCAGAGGACTCCTGCTCGCTGGGCCTTTTAAGATGAGTAGAGGATCAGGAAGTAGGAGGTACAGAAACTTCTTGAGGAGGTTTTAAGACTATTAAGGCATTAAATAACCACTGGGTTAAGTCCTGCCATTCACGCTGGGGATCCTTAGCAGGGGAAATGTGTTTTTTTTTTTTTTTTTTTTTGGTCATCTGAAGAATGTCTACTTGAAAAACCCTAGGAAGTTCGGACTCTTGTCAGCACTCAATGTAGTTGGAATCTCCTCCCAAACTAGAATGTCATATTCCCCTCAGTTCCTCAGACAATCAGCTGAGGTTCCCCCGCAACACATGGAGCAGATGCGTTTGCTAAGCCACCAAGTAAATGGGACAAGCCAGATCTATGCTGTCTGCACAGGGTTGCAGCAGAGGTATCAGAGACAACAAATGGATGATCCTCTGGGCTTTCACTAATGTCAAGAGAAACGTCTGATGGAAGTGGGACAGCAGCTGAATCACACCCGAATTGTTTGGCCTTTTTCTTGGCAGGAGGGTGACTTTCAGGACAGGAAGATTCCGCCACAGCACCTTGCACCAAGTTAAGACATCAGTTCTCCAGGTAAATCGACAAGGAGGAGAAACAACTACAAAGGATCTTGGGGACAATTGTTTGGCAGATAAAACTCTGCATATGGTCATGAGAAGCACCCAAACAAGACACATAGTGCTCATGACAATCTTTATGGGGAATATGCCTCCCACACCGACATTTTTCCCTTTCTGGATGACAAGTAAACACTCCAAAAGAAAAACAAATAGAAAAGAAGAAACCCCAACAGGGTACTTATCTGAAACATAGCTTGGTAACCAGCACAGAAGAAGAATGTTCAGACGGATCATCAATGATGGCTTTCAAACTGGTGGCAAAGAAGTTCTGAGGTATATACGTCAGTACATCACCTTTATGCCTTACACCTTGAGTAGGGAGCATACGTGTGATGTACGATGTCTATAAATTCCTAAGGCTTTGGTATACTGGCCAGACGGACTATCTTTGGCAGGGAATCCCCTTATGTTAAGAATATTACAACAGTGATGTGGAAGGGCACTGCCTGAGGTGGTCTGGGTAGCTCAAGGAAATCATGCTCTTGATTACCTTAGTGAGGAAACTCTGCAGTCTCTATAGCTGGATCATATGCTTACATAGATGCATACCAAAGGGAACATTTTACCGTATTATGAGCCTAATGTGAGAGAATTACACAGTGATGATCTTTGTTAGACCTGGAAGACATAACCCCAAATGATTAGTATGGTATGGTAAAAGATTTCCTAATTTTCGTACTGGATTTCATCCCATCATTTCATCATCATTCATCATTTTCATCACTGGATCAGATTTTCATAGTGGATATATGTGATCAAAGAATAGTTCATGGTTAATGAAAATCCCCAGGTCCCTAATGGGTGAGTCAACTTTCAAAGGAGTGTCACTTATGTGGTAGGGATATGGGTGCCCAGTTATGCCTAAGGAGACAACGCTGCATTTCCTGACATGTAGTTTTAGGTCATGGTCCAGTCACCACTTACTGTTGCATGTTAGTTCCTCTTGAAGAATTTGGAAGTTAATGACTGCTCAAAATTTGAGGTCATCTTGCAAACTTTATTAGGCAAAGGTTGTTGATGCCAGCCTTGACATCAGAAGTAATACTAAAGAGAAGTGGTTCTAGGTTGCTTTCTTGGTGGGCACTGCTGATTAACTACTCTTTTCAAGCATGCCTCCCACACTAATGGATCTGGTTCCATCGTTTAGCCAGCTTGCGATCCAACAGGTAACACTGGTTTACATTTAGTTTTATTAGCTTCTCAATAATGCCAGAATATGGCATGATATCAAAGACCTTGGCCAAGTCCAGGTAGGCAGTATAAACTAATTTTCCAGACTCTACTACACATCAGTGACATGTTCAAAGAAGTCCAAAAGGTTTCAAGAGGCAGGATCTGCCTTTGAAAAACCCAAAATGGCTTAAGTCTAGGGCTTGTACACTACACACAAGTATTTAACAAGTTCCACAAAGATGCATTCTATTGCTTTGCAGAGAAGGCTGGTGAGGCTTACATGTCTACAGTTACCAGGATAGTACAGTATTTGACACAAAAAGTAGACAACTCAGGGTTGGAGTATAAAGCAACAGATGCATCAAGAAATAAAACTCCTTCCTAACATAGTTGCAAAGTTGGCTCAAAGTGCATAAACAGTAACAAAACTTAAATTGAACAGGTAAGCAATTTCACAGAGTCTCCCCTGCTTCTTCAGACCAATATAAAGTGAAAATATACGGCTGCATTTAGAAAAAAAAAAAACAAATCAAAACAGGTTAAGAAGCTTCTCTGTGTGGAAGATTTGCAGTCCGTGTATCTCTAGTTAATCACTGTACATTAATCAGATCAGACAATAGTAGTAGAAGTAGCGAACTTAAACTCATCTTAAGTCAAAAAATAAATAAAAATAATATAACTGTACAGTATTTCTAAGTATTCAAAAGTAATCCAAGCAAGGCAGGCAGTCCGTTTCCAGTTGAAAATCCTTTATTAAGTATACAGTCAGTCACCCCCTGCACTGGTCTTAATGATTTTCTCTAAATAAGGGCAATAAAAACTATCACCTTGCTGTATAAATATACAAAATGTACAATTAGTTTCACATCTTTTACTGTTTCTCTCATATGGTCTAGGTTTAAATTCAACAAAATTTCTAATGTTCTCGGCCTTCCTATAAACAAAGGATGGGGCTTCACCTGTTGTGACTGAAGTGAAGGTGCTTCAGTCTTTTTCGGTTCTACAATGGGTTCTAGGATGTTTTTTAACAGGTAAGTGATAACATTTCCAAGCTGCAAGGTGTCACCTTCACACCTTGCAGCTTGGAGAATTTATCACTTACCTCAATCAACCAACCCCCTTTTTGAAGTTTACCTCTTCCCATAGCTATACTTCAACCACTTTCTTAGATATGCAGATTTCCAAGGACACCAACAATAACAGAATCACCACTGATCTATTCAGAAAACCAATGAGGGTTAACTTATTATTCCACAGTAAAAGTATACATCCTACAAAACAAGCATAATGCAGTGAAGTCCCAGGGCTATAGATTAGCTAGAATTACTACAGAGATGGAACCATTTTTGAGAAACCTGAATAACTTAGAAAATGACTTTCTAGTGAGAGGCTATGAAAGTCAGATGTTAAAAAAACATCCAGGAACCCATTATAGAACTGAAAAGGACTGAAGCACCTTCACTCAACCTCCCCAGTAGGAGAATGTTAAGAAATTCCAGAGAGAATAACAAATGCAAAAATAGCTGCATCCTGACATACACTCTGGATTATTACAGTATCAAAATGTTATTGAAGAAAACTGGGACATTGTCACAGGAAACCCTTTTCTGATTAACATCTTAGGTGAAGCCCCATCATTTGTTTATAGGAAGGCCAGGAACATTAGATGTTTTGTTGAATTTAAACCTAGACCATATGAGAGAAACACTAAAAGATGTGAAACTAATTGTACATTTTGTATATTTATACAGCAAGGTGATAGTTTTTATTGCCCTTATTTAAAGAAAATCATTAAGACCAGTGCAGGGGGTGACTGACTTGTGTACGTAATAAAGGATTTTCAATTGGAAACAGACTGCCTGCCTTACTTGGCTTACTTGTGAATACTTAGTAATTCTGTACAATTATATATTTTTTATTATTCTTTTTTACTTAAGACGAGTTTAAGTTCGCTACTTCTACTACTATTGCCTGATCTGATTAATATGCAGTGATTAACTAGAGATATATGGACTGAAAATCTTCCACACAGAGAAGTTTCTTACATGGTTTTGTTTTTGGACCCACTATATTTTGTTTAGTGGGTTGTTTTGAGTCTTTGGGGATACCACGGAGATTACTTTAAAAAAAAAAAAAAAAACAAATCCTAACACAAATAAGAGTGTATATTTCAATGTGAACAGCATTTGATGGTTACTTCTACAGTGCCATTTTAACTTTTTATTTCATTGTATAAGCAAACAATGTTCTCTGATGATTTTGTATTTTAGTTTATCATGCTTTAACTATGATGTTCTGTCTTAGAATATGTTAGAAATTCTTTGTGATGGCATTAAATATACACTATTTTTTAAGATGATGCATGTTTCATTTTAATGGGTAACGCTACTTGAGCTTGACTTACAACTCGAGTTAAGAACTATTCCTGCCTTAATTAGCTTTTAGACACGTGATTCTTATTCTAACAAATGACTGGCTATGATTTGTTTTTTTTAGATGCAGTTGAATGTTTTCACTTTAAGAAGCAGAGGAGACTGTGAAAGCACTTACCTGTTCAATTAAAGTTTTGTTACTGTTTATATACTTTCAGCGTCTTTGCAGTTGTGTTTGGAAGGAGTTTTATTTCTTGATAGTACAACATTCCTTCCTTGTGGAGTGGGATGACTATTACAGTTCTCAATTCCTCTAGCACAAATCCAGTGGAGAAACTAATGCTGAACTGGTTTACTAGTGACTCTATCAGACAGTGTCTAGTGCTGACAAGGAGGCAGCCTGGCACATTATTAGAACCCATGGATCAAGTGTTTTTGGCCTTATGGAGAGAATATTCAGGACCTGTTCAAAGGTCTACAATATACTTATACTGCTAATTGTTTTGTTTTTGCAAATGATACAAACCTGTATTTTATATTACCCAGTACAGACTTACCAAAAATTGTGCATCAAATTTCTACTTACTCAAAGTTTTCAAATTACAAGCTATTCTTACACGAGTCTACTGTTTTACCTTAAACCCCAATTATAAACTAATAGATCACATCTGAAATTAGTCAGTATTTCTTTTGACACATTTAGGTATAAATTTCCATCAGTAATGTCACATATGCAGGTTTGAAATACATATGTTACTTTGGTACACTTCTGTTAGTCAAGTTTTTTTTTAACTTATTTATTTATAGCAGGATTTGCACATATTCATGTATATTCATATTCCTTTGTATACTATATATATTTTTATTTAGTCATCCAGTTATTTATTATCGTACATTTATTAGTGTGTTCAGTTGTTCTTAACTATATATTTTAAGAATTGCACAGCATTTTATAATTAGTAGAGGGCGTGTTGTATTTTAGAGTTGTATAAATGTAGTTTTTTTGTGTTAATTCACTCATGGACATAGGGTGAAAGCGCTTAGTCTGTGAATAAACCATTCTTTTGTTCTCCTTCCTATTAGTTTGTGAATTACTCAGAGTTTTGACACTTTTTTCTTTTTTGTTTTATGTGTACATGCTCCTTTGAGCAGGTTTGCTTTATTTTTCCCTTAAACCCTAATTATAAACTAATAGATCACAACTGAAATTAAAGTCAATATTTCTTTGAAACATTTAGGAATAAATTTCTGTCAATATTGTGCCCTGCAGTACCAAAATAAAGTTAGAAAGACATGAACAACTATCACTGATAATATTCAAAGATGGAATAAACTAAAATTTCACTGCTTTCAAAAGCAGCCATTGTTAGATGAATATATTACCTAGACTACTGATTTATTTTAACTCATCTTTCCTAGTACTACATACATTTTTTTAAAGCAGTACATCAAATTTAACTAAGTTTATATGGCACCCCAAGTGTATTAGAATAGCTTACAACAAAATACAACCAAAAGAAAAAAATGGTTTGGGATTACATGACTAACTTAAATTATTAAATAATCAATACCCACAGATTATTGAAGGTAAATGAATACAAATGCATACTAGATACGTTATGTAATGTGATTGCAAAAATGTTACAATCACATAAATATCAGATACAATTTGGCTCCCAGAAAACAACAAAGTGTAAAGATTTCTTATCTTTTTGTAGATAAGTTAAAACTGTATAGTTCATCAGATGAGGAACTGAAAGCACAACTGCAAGGGGTCAAAACGTTTTCAGATGATACAAGAATGTCATTTGGATCTTTATAAATGTGCAAAAGCAACCTTTAAAGCAGGAAAGCTGCAGCACCAATAAAACATCAGACTGGGGACAGGAATGTGATATAAAAACTTGAGCAAGATGGAGGGTATAAATATTTGGGAACTGATGAAGGATCAACACTAAAACATGAACAAATGTGAATAAAACTTAGTAAAGAATATTTTAGAAGATTAAAATTAATACTGAAAAGACAGCTGACATCTAGGAACAAAGTCCAAGTAAGAAACCAATTTGCTCTTCCTGTCCTAACTTATAGTTTTGGAGTGATTGAGTGATTGACTGGCCCCAAAAAGGTACTGAGTCAGTTGGATAGGAAAACATGAAGGATGCTTCATGATCATCAAATGATTTATAAAAATAAGTGTATACTAAGACTATATACATTTCCGCTCTGAAGGAGGTACAAGCCTCCTCGAAACTGATTAAATGTATAGATCTGCAATCGTAGGACTGCATACATATATGCTGACCTAACAAAACACAAATGTAGTGAAAGTTTTAAAACATGAGGAGAACAAGTCTAAGATGACTTCTCTGTTAGTTTAGCAGAAGCATATCGATGTCAAGCTGGAATAGAAATCAAGCCAAAAGTAGATAAAAATCAAACAGCAACTGAATATGCCAAAAACAAAAGAAAGAATATACGATGGATCAGATGAGAATGCAAGAAATGTGGAAAATGCATAAATATAGTCGCAAGTACAGAAAATTCTTGGAACAACCTCACGTTGATCAGTATCGAACATAGAAATGGTTAAGAAGAGGCGAATTTAAACCAGAAGACAAAAGGTTATTATTGGTGGCCAAAATAGTGGGCTACATACATATAGGTTTACAAAGTCCATTGAAAACATGTTGGGGGAACAGACAAATGTAGGTTTTATAGAACAGACTTGGAAACAGTTGCGCATCTTGTTGCTGGTTGTGATATATTAATGGCAGGAGGAATGTATACTGAAAGGCATAATAATGTGGCAAGACTGTTGCACCGGTGATTGTGCAAATATTATAATACTGAAGTAGCTGAAAAACAATGGAAACATGAGCCACAAAGCATTATAGAAAATGATGGTTATATCACATGGGATCACCCATTACTAACAGTTCAAAAAAAAGATGTGAAAACCAGATGCAGTAGCCCATAAAAAGAAAACAAAAGTAGCACTGATCATTGAAATTGCTACACCCTGTGACTACAGTGTCTTATGTACAGAGACAAAGTCATAAAATACCAGGATTTGCAGGCAGAAATGAGGGCAATGTGGAAGGAGTATACCCAGACAGTTCCAAAAGTAGGAGCAGCAACGGGCCTTATAAAAAAATAATTTACAATTGTGTCTTTTGGCTTTTCCCGGTAGTGGTGAGAAATGTTACCTATGCATGTAAGTCCATATGAATTGCAGGAGTCGTCATTACTGGGTACATTAAAGGTGTTGCAAACAGCACTTTAGGCTAACATCACAGATTGAAACAATACTAATTTCATGACCTTTAATCATACTTGACTTAAGAATGGGGCCCATTCCCATCAAGGTATTAGAAACCAAAAAGACTTGGTGAAATTGAAAAAATATATATTTTTCCCATTTACATACATTATATATTACACATGGTTTCTTACTTTATAAGAATTGTCCCTTCAGTTAAACATTACATAAATTACTCACTTCTTGCCTTCCCTTAAAACCTCAGTCCTCCTCCTCCTGAACATTATTCTACACGTACTATTCCCAGGAATTAAATTCCATTTCTTTCTATGTTATTTGATCCTTCCATGTCTTTAAAAAAAAAAAAAACTCTTCTAGTTCCTTTGCAATATTTCATACTTAGGTTGGGTTTCCATTTTCTAGTAATTACTTTTTTGGCAGCCAACATTAAACTTAAGGCTTTAGTATATCTAGGCAATTCAGACTGTGTCCCCCAGCTCAAATAATTTTCTTACATTACAGCTATTTGGTCAGCTAATACTTCTTTGTACGCCAAGGCATTTTTAAAATCTGCCAGATCATTACAATCCCAAAACACACACTCCCAGTTACTTCTTTCTTCCCAATCACACCTCCAACATTTACTATTTATCTGATGAAATGTCAGGCTGGAGTATAAAAATACCTATGCAAAGATTTACAAACAAAAATCTTACACTTTCTGGACTTTGTTGCATACTTGGGAGCCATACATTTGCCCTCCCACCGTTTCCTTGTAAACTGCTTTTCTAGTCTCTCTTCCCAATCTTTTCTGACAACCTCTGATTGATTCTTACTGTTACTATGCAATACTTAATATGTCTTACTAATTATTCCTTTTTAAACAGCAACTTCTGTCCTAGATTTGACCAAAAACTCTACCAGAGCAGGTCTTTTACTTAGAACTCATGTATCACCTTCTCTTTACTCTGAAACCAATCCCAGGTAGGGAAGGCAGTCTTTACTCTGCAGTGCAAATGTCTTGGTCTTATCTCTTTTACCATTCCTTCTCTAGTTATTTGCTCCCAATATCTTGGTTCTTTCTGACAATTTCCTCCAGAAAATTTCAGCCCCCTTCTTGCCTACTTGCTGAACCTCTACTAGCAGGCATCCTTTCTGCAAAGTCTCCTTTCTCCATTCCCATATTAACTTAGATCTTAAAATACTTTCTGCAACTTTATGGATATAATATTCTTTTATGGTTATTATTCTCCTTAAGGATCTGTGTCCAAAGTACCACTTCTTATTTCTTGACTTCACCACCGGTTTCCACTTTGAATTATAACCTTCTGTTTATGTAGTTCTAAAATATCCCTTCAAATCAGATAATCATAAACCACCTTATTCTACTTGGAAGATCAACGTATCCCAATTAACTGTTGCCCTCTTCCCCTCCCAGACAAATTCCTTCAACTCTTTATTAATTATTGTCAAAAACATCTCCTCTTGGCGAAAAAAATATGCTCGACTTCTATATAAAACTAAAAGGACTAAAAACATTTTCACTGACTGTATTTTACATAAACAAGAGCTTCCAACTTCATTTTTTTTTCAAACATCCGTTATGGTAAGTTTACTTACACAAATGTGGTATGTTCATGATCATTGTTGCAGTAGCCTAAGCTATATGGGACAAATACCACAGCTTAGGAGGAGAGAGGAAGAAGAATGATCAGAGTCCAGGAGCCCCTGGAGAAAAGTTTTAGCAAACCCTGCTCTGAACCTAGAGAAAGAATCTAGCTTGTTAGTGCTTTGTAAGTGCATTCATGAAAAACTAAGCTGCTACCTCTGGAATATCTATAGAGACTGTCCCTTTCCACAAACCACAGAAGAAAATAAAGGCCTGGTAGTGTGGCCTCTCATCTTGCCTGTGTCTTGTTGTAGTTAGAGCAACAAAAAGCAATAGCTTGACACACCAGTTAGAAACTGGCTGTTTTGATACTGACTGTCCATTTTTCTTACCTTCACAGAAAACAGCTGATTAGAATTCCTGAAGGTTTATATCCAGTCACTGTAGTGCATGAGTTGCTGTAGACCATCAAGAGTATGCAGAATTCTCTCCCCTACCGCTGGTGCTGGACAGAAAACAATGAGATGAGCCTAGCTTGATGTAAACTAAACCCACGTTAGGCATAAAGGAGGGATTTGTTCTTGAATTTACCCTACTTGTAAATGAAGAGTAACAGATCACCACAACAACTTCTAACCTGGATGTTCCCTTTGCAGAAGTCAGACCAATCAGTAACACTGTTTTCCAAGATAATTTCAAATCAACATCAAGAGCAGGTTCAAAAGGAAAAAGTGCAAGTTTCTCGCATTCAAAATTAAGATCCCAAGACAAAGCCACTAGTCTTCTAGATAGGTGAACAAATAAAATCTCTTGCAAAAACTTTCACTTCACGAAGGATAGGAAGGGGTTGGGGGTCGTATGGGCAGACAAGCAGAGAAGGCCAAGAGTAAATCTTGAGAGAAGAGTACGAAAAAAAAAAGAGGATAACTCAAAAATATTGCAGAAACATGAGCATCTAGACCTTAAAAAAGATTCCAGTTCTGGCTTTGGCACAAACATGAAAACCTTTTCCACTAAGCCAAATATGATTTTCTAGTACCAGGTTTCTTAGCCTCCTTTAATAGCTGTTGCTCATCTTCAGAAAACAGGTGCCTAAATGCTACTAAAATTCTATCATCCAGGCAGTGATCTGAATATTTTTTATTTTTAATTTATGCTTTGTTGACCTGGTTTAGTCCCACTAGACTAGCTTGCCTCTTTTCAATGGAGACCCAGGGTGATATTTCTACTATTGGAAGAAATTTGGCTAGTGCATTGGGAAACCTCCCCTACTCTCCTTTTCAATAGGTGCCATGGGTATTCTGCATACACCTGAGCTACCACCAACTCAAACAGATGGAACCCCTGTTTAATGTCTCATCTTACGGTTGGGTACTTATCAAACAACCCCTGAGCTTTGTGAGCAAATCCATCCTGCGAGGAAGGTTGTGGTAACTGCCCTTGGCCATTTTGAGAAGACGGGAGAACCACTGTTGCCTAAGCCAAAAGGGAGCCAATAGTATCATCTTTGAAGATTCCTTCTAAATCTTTAAAAGAACCCTAGTTATCATATGAAATGTTGAAAAGACATAAGGAACAGCCCCATCCATGGAAATGAAAAAAGTATCTGTCCTCCAGGCATTTGTGCAAGGAGTCCAGGAGCAGAATTTATTTAACTGTCTGCTATGAATGGAGGCAAACAGATCTACTTGAAACACTTCCCACAGTGAGATCAATTCCTGGAAGAACCCCAGATGCAATTGTTGTTTGTGTGTGTGTGTGTGTGTGGGGGGGGGGGGGGGGTCATGATCCAGGACAGCTGATTTGCAACAATATTCTACTCAGATTTAATGTAAAAAAAAACAAGATGGTCAGATTGTGCCAAATTGTTAGTTCTCAGGCTACAACAGCTAGTCTGCAAAGGGGGTTAGGATATATTTCCTCCCCTGTTTGTCTATGTACCACATCAATGTGGTGGTGCCCGATTTCTAGCAGAGGGCCTTGAATGCAAAGATGGTTTAGAGATTTTAGAGGATTTATTAGCACCATAATTTCTTTGCTGGTTATGTGCTTTCATTTATCCTACTTGTTCCATAAACCATGAATTTTCACCCCCTTGGGAACAGCCCCCCAAGCAAGGTCTGAGGGATCTCTAGTTACAGACCAAGCAGAAGCTGGAATTTGAAAAGGAAGTCCTGGGTTGACAGATAAGTGAATCACCCACCACAGTAACTCTCCTTTTATAAACCCCAGCACTGGGATCTGAAATATGAGGTGCTGGTGTTGAGTCCAAACTGATTTGCTGAGCCACTGTATTTTTCTCAAGTGAAGTCTGGCAAAAGGAATCATGAGAAATGTGGAGGTAAATCCTGAGATACTCCCTTGGCAGATGCCAGAATCTGGTTGGAAAACAGAAAGTGCTCCTAGCAAAATTCTACTTTGCTCTGAGAAAGAAAAAACATTGTGAGGAATGTATCCTGGAGACATCCCAGGAACATTATCGTGTGAAACAGAATGACAGACTTCTCTATACTCACCTGAAATTCAAGACCAAGAAGGTGTTTTATTTTTAATTCAAACCAGAGATTCTTGACAACTTGTAAATGAATCTGCAAAAATAAAGTCGTCATCTACATATAGAAAATGGGGATGTCCTGCAACATACAATGGGATACTGATAGAGTCAGGCTCTCTATTAACACTCTTGGAACAAATGGCAAAGCAAAGAACTGAAAATGTAAACCAGCGACAGAAAAATATAAAAAGTATCTGAAATTTTTAAGAACTGGAAAGTAAAAAAAAAAATTATGTTCTCATGTGTGTTGTCCACCTCGTCCTTTATTCGCGCTGATGGGTTGGATCCGTCTCGGCCTTTACATAAGCTTGAGGTACTCAGACAAGCTCGTGGGCATTTTTCCCTATCCATAATGCATCTGTTCTATAACCTGAGATATTGTTTGCCCCTCCCAGCAGTGAGTGGAAGAATACATTACTCAGACTGTAACAAACATATTACACAAGCCATATCTCAGAGGTTGTAGAGTTCTACAAAAATCCAATAAGAGCTACTAGGTCTACCAGGAGGGGGGAATGGTGGGTGGGTTGTGAGAATAAAGGACGAGATGGACAACACACATGGAACGTTATGGTAAGTACTTCTTTATGTACTGTTGTCAATCTTGTCTTTAGTCTCACTGATGGGACCTTGCCCCAGCTATGTAATTCTTGGGTGGCTCATGGGAGAATATTCCTCAGAACCAAAGGATGTTCTACTCCTAGAGGCCAAATCCAACTTGTAATGAGTAATAAAAGTAGGTGGTTTTGCCCATGCAGCTGCAGCACAGATGCTGCCTAAGGGTAATCTGGCTTGGAAAGCTGATGAAGTGGCTACTGACCTGATAGAATGAGCTTTGATAGGATTTGGAATAGTCTTGTGGTTAGAATTGTATATAAAAGATATACATTGTGATAGCCAATTGGATAGCGTTACTTTAGAAACTGGATGGCCTTTTCTAATGTCTGAATAAGATATAAAGAGCTGATCTGATTTTCTAAATTGTGATGTCCTGTGTGAATAGAAACATAATTGTCTACTGACATCTAAAAGGTGGAGAGAGTATTCTCCTTCGTTTTCAAAGTTCAGAAAGAAAACTGCACTAGACTGGTTGAGGCTTGATTCGGAAACTACTTTAGGTAAAAAGGAAAGGATCATTCTCAGAGAAACTGTCTATGAAAAAGTATGTATGGGTGTTTGGAAGATAAGGCCTGTAGCTCAGAAACTCTTCTAGCTGAAGTTATAGCTACTAAAAGAAGAGTTTTCCATGATAAAATTTTCAAATCAGATGTAGCAGAGGGTTCACAGGGTGGGTAAACAAGGTTTAACACTACAAAATTCAAATCCCAAGGTGGAATAGGGTTTCCGTATGGGGGGTGAACTAAGGAAGTACCTTTGAGGAATGTTTTACAAAGTCTGAGAAATAATAGCAGTACCATTGTCTCCTATGTGAAAACTAGAGATGGCTGTAAGTTGAACCCTAGTAGTAGCTGCTGCAGCAGCTCTACCATTGAATAATTTGGCTAAAAATTCTAAAACAGAGTGCAAGGAAGCTGTGAAGGGATCTACGTCATTAAAGATTAGACCAGGCCACAAATCTCTGTCATTTGCTTTTGTACAGTTTTTGAGTAGAGTTCTTGTGGGAGGAAAGCAAAATGCGTTTTAATGGAGAAGAAAGTAGAGGAAACCTGGCTATCATGGGAAGCGGAGCAGCCAAGCTGTCAGTTTGAGACTGTGTAGGCTGGGATGAAGTTCTCCTGATGGATGTGTCAGTATATCCAGAACAGGATCCATGGTTCCTTCTGTACATGAGGTCAGATAAAGGGAAACCCATAACTGTTGAGGTCAGGAGGAGGCAATTAGGATTACTGGGGTCTCCAGCAAGCTTGATTTCTGTAGGAATTTGGGAATTAGAGGTATTGGTAGGAAAGCATAAAGAAGTCCTGGGGTAATCATGAACAAAAGCATCCCTTGGTGACCCCCCCCGCTGGAGAGATGAGGGCAAAGTAGTTGCTGCACTTGGCATTGATGGGTGACGGGAAGAGATCGCAGCAAGGCTGGTCCCATTTGTGGAAGATCTCTTCCACCACTTTCTGACTAAGGGACCACTCATGTGCCCAAAGAATGGCTCTGCTCAGTCTGTCTGCAATCACATTGCATTTCCCCGGAATGCGCGCCGCTGTTAGAAAGAGGTTGGAGGACTCTGCCCATTGCCAAACCCTCAGGGCTTCTCAACATAAGGGGTAAGATCTGGATCCCCCATTTGTTTACATACCAGACAACAGACATGTTGTCTGAATTGCTAATGTTGCTAGGAGTGTTCTAAAATACTTGCAACGGGAGGAGCACCACTCTCATCTCTAGAACATTTATGTGCAAGTGGGTCTCATGTTCCTGCCAAGTGCCTTTGACTGCGTTGCCCAGATAGTGCCCCTCACCCTGAGATGTGTGCGTGGTTACTGTAGCTTTGGGCTGAGGGGGTAGAAAGGGATGGCCTTCAATGATTCCGGGAGAGTTGTGCCATCACTGAAGGTCTCTTTTGCAAGAGTTGGTTAGTATAATCTTGTGAGACAATGGTAGGTTCCGAAAAGACCACTGCGTTGGGAGTAACCACTGGAGGATTGTCCTGTATTGTCGACTTAGTGGTATTAGCACAACTGAAGCAGCCATTTTGCCTAACACCTGTAGGACTAGTTTGGCAGAAGCCCTTCTCTTGTTGATCAGCATCCTTACATGATGTTGAAGGTCATGTATCCTTTCTTCGGGAAGCTTTTTTGACATAACTGTTGTGGTTATTTGTGCTCCTATGAAAACCAAGCATTGACATGGCTCTAGAGCAGATTTTTTGTAATATATCATGATTCTAAGGGATGAACAAATTTGAAGTGTGTAGTCCCCTGGCTTTCTGAAGAAGATACCTGATCGGGGTGGAGATGAGCCAGTCGCCCAGATATGGAAACACATCGAATCCTTTGCACCTCAGGTGAGCTGCTAGTAATGCCATGCATTTGGTGAACACACTGGGGTTGTCATGAGACCAAAGGGCAGAGCTCGAAACAGGAAGTGACTGGCTCCTAGCCAGAAGCATAAAAACCTTCTGGATCGCCTGCTTATTAGAATGTGGTAGTATGCATCCAAATGTCTTTTTCCAAGAGTGGAAGTATCGACTGCAGTGTTACCATCCAGAACTTGCTTTTTTTTTTACAGACCTGTTCAGAATGCTGATATCCAAGATGGGTCTCCAGTCCCCTGTTTTCTTCGGAACTAAAGAATCTTGAGCAAATTCCGGATCCTTTCTGGTCAGGGACTTACTGGAGGACTCTTATTTAGCAACTTTTAAGGTTGGCTCTTCCTTTTGACTGGGTGGAACATCTGGAACTAAGGTGTTTATAGAAGGATGGTAGATGAAGGGAATGATGTATCCTCTGGATATTATACTTTGCACCCATCTGTTTGTGATATTTTGTCAGGTTTCTTGGTGCAGAGACAAACGACCCCCGACTGCCTCCAGAGGTGTGCAATCAGGCTCTCCTTCAGCAGCACTTGTAGTGTCCTCCAAAGAAGGATCCTCTGGAGCTCTGGTTATGTGGACCCCCCTCTGCCATGAGGTCAGCCGTCTACCATTACTGTTGCCCCTCTGCCCCTGGGGGAACTGTCACCTTGTGTGACCTGGAAAGACCTGTGGGATTTTCTGATCCATTATTTTCCCACTACCCCTCTGACCGTTTGGGAAAGGTCTGGTGGGTGCAGAAAAACTTACTCCAACAACAGACAAGTTCTTGTCCTCTTGTTCACACCTGGTGAGTGTTTCTTTCACTTTTGGTCCAAAAAGAGAGGAGCCATCAAAAGGGGCATTAACGAAGATAGACTTGAAGGGCTCTGCAAAGTCGCATCCAGGCTGGTTTCTGGACAGCAATACCTAAACCCGCAGCTCTACCCATTCCATCTGCAACATAGGATAGGAGCCTCATGGAAGAGTTTATTACAGAATTGAGGGTGGCAAGCTGAGCATTAACTTTAGCTGCTACTGCATCAGCTACAGTTCCTTGAAGGGAGCCTGAGAGTTCCTTTAACAGGTCCCTCTGTAGCCTAGTGAAATAGGCAAAGCAGTTCAGGGACTGAAGAGCAAAGTCACTGAAGAAAACACTCGCTTCCCATATCTATCCATAGTCCTAAAGTCTTTACTAGGAGAATGGGGAGAGGAGCTGGTCTCGGATAGCTCCTTTTTAGTAGCTGCCTCCACGACCATGGCATCAACTGCAACTCCTTTAGTAAGAGACCCTTTATCTTTAGGTGCCGTAATGAACTTATTTGGCCTTCTAAGAGTAGGATCCGTGGAATATGGGGTCTCCAACGCCTTCCTAGAGACCAAATCCATAAGCTCATCAGAAGGCGGAGTCACCCAAGAGGAGGAAGGGAAGACCCAAAGGGTTTCAGGTAAACTGACTCCTCAGCAGAAGTGGAGCTGGACTGCCAGTCACCTCTCCGCTTTAATAATTTCAGGATGTCTCCAAAGGAGACATGAGGTGATCTTGGGGACTCTTCAGCCTCATCGAGTCAGTGTCTGATGTGAGAGACTCCTCTGGGGACTCAAGGTGCTTCCTCTTGTAGGTCCTCTTCCTAGGGACTTCCTCAGTGGGATGCTCTGGGGAGGTTTCAGAAGAGGGGGGTGTCTCTTAATGGACAATCTGAGGCCTGGGGTCTCTGCGATTCTGTGGGAGGGTTACCTGAGAGGATGAAGACAAGTGGCGCATAGAGGGAGGATGATTCGACAAAGGATGTGCCTTAGACAGTAGGAGTCAGTACCCTCCTCATAACCTCGAAGGCAGACTGTCCCCACTCCAAGGACACCCCCTGATTCGACAAAAAAGTTGCCACAGCCGAAGGGATCCCCGGAGCTGGTGATAGAAGCTCTGAGGCCAAAGCAGGAGTAGAACCCACCCATGCTGAAGCCCCAAGAAGCAGATTCGGATCCGGAGAGATCCAAGCTGGCTTTGAGGATCCGACTGGAGAGTGTCAGCTCCTAGAGGCTCCCTGCTTCGAATGGCACGAAATGCTTCAGGCGAATTACTGCTCTGAGAAAAGCGATGGTCCTGGAGCTGACTCAGAATCATCCAGCTCCGAAACCAAGGGACGGATCTGAGCAGGAACAGCAACAATGGGGGTTGGCTGTGTCTGACCCAATTCCTTTGGGCTCGGATCCAACAGAAGTTTGGCCAGGGCCAGAGTTTTCAGCAGCCTCTGCACAAACCTATCCCCGTCTTCATCAGATAAGCTCCTGGTAGACCTAATAGAAACAGATGGTGATCTGGACTTAGTAATGGTGATGAAAGCTGGAAAGTCACTGGTTCAAGTGAAGGCGATCGGCTCTGATGTGGACTATGTGTCGGCTCAGATGATGTCAGAGTCAATGGTTCTGTCAGCTCCGATATAGTCTTAGATCCAGTGGTGATTATCTGCTCCAAGGATGCTGGGGAGGAGTAGAGTCTCGAGGAGTTTTGGGTCTCGGCTCCCAAGAGTCTTTTGGAGCTGAAGATAACCTCTTGGAAGACTTTTCTGGGGATTTTGAACAGTCTGAAGAAACAGCCTCTGAAAAGGGTGTTTTTAGCAAACCCTTCAATATTAACTTGTTTTTACACTCAAGAAGAACCCTCTGGTTAATTCCATGACATATGGAACAATTTTCTTGAAGGTGAAGAGCCCCCAAGCAATAAACACACAGTGTGAGAATCACGAAGGGGCATCATCTTTCTGCATTTTTCATATTTTTTGAAACATAGTGGTTTCCCCCTCTGGTTTCTGAGACACAACCACTCAAAAATCTCCCATACACACAAAGGTAATGAGTACAAAGGGGATAGAAAGAGATAAGAGAAAAAAATTCTACTTTTTTTTTTTTTTTAAAACAAGAAAATTGCCCTCTAACTTAAATGGACCAATAGAGGAGAGAAATAAAGGGAGAAGTCGTCCTCGAAAACAGTTGACTAGAGAGAGAAAAGAGTAGTAGAGAGAAATGTCCTCTAACTAAAAACAGACTGTAGGAATGACCCTCTAACTTAAACGGGTCTGTAGATTAAAAGGGGGTAGGGTAGAGTCACACTATGTACGTAACTTACAATACTTGTCCCAGAGCTCAGCTAAAAGGAACCTCTTCGCTGTGCAGCAAAGATCTGAAATTATAGAACAGGTGCATTATGGGTAGGGAAAATGCCCACGAGCTGGGATAAGGACCTCGAGGTTTTGTAAAAGCAGACACGGCTCCGACAGATTGGATCCGACCCATCACTGAGAATAAAGGACGAGCTTGATAACTCATTATGTTTTTTAAAACCAGAGTTACTAGAAAAATGAGAGGTAATGGGGACTGTGGAGGGATCATTTTGAATTTTTGGATTTTGATGTGAAGGTTTTGAACAAAATGGTCTAGGACAGGTCTTCAGGTTCCTTCTTTCCTTGCCACCAGAAAGTTTCTTGAATACTACTCTTTCCTTGTTTGATTTGGGTGAACAGGTTCTCTAACTCCCTTGATGTAGCATGTGATCTAGGATAGGAGGAAACAGGGAGGTTTAATTGGATGGATGTAGAGGAATCCCTTAGAAAGGAGGAACAGGATCCCACTGCCAGCTGCAGGCTTTCTGAATGGGTCTCAGAACCTGTCTGAAGTTATTTGGTGTTAGAGAAGGCAAATGAAGACCTAGGCTTTGTGAAAGCTTTAAATGAATGCCAGGGAAGGAAAGAAGAAAAATATGATGGGGAATATGGCAAGTCTGATTTTTTAAACGGTCCTTGGTTTTGGGAAAAACAGGCCTTAATGTTTAAGCCTCCTTAACTCTTATTTCTAAAATTTTGTTTGCCTGTGCCTCACTAGGATTATTTATTCTATTCCCTGTAAAAGGAACGTATACTTAAAGGAACATTTCTATTATGTTTTGTCATGGAGGGCTGAAAATTTGGGTAATCCCCAAATTAACTTTCCCTGTTATCAAATCTTTTAAGGAACTCAGCAGATGAAGAGCCAAATACCTCTTCACCCAGTGGAGTATTCAAGAGGTAAGTTTTGACATACTCTGTTAAATTCTAAGAACATAGCCAAGCAAATCTTCTCATCACAGTATCATAAGACCATTTTAGAGTTATTTTGGCTACCTGAGACACACAAGATATGAACTGTAGGCTTAGGTTGAAGTTTAAACTTTCTTCCCAAACGTATCCAAGGCTACCCCACATCCATCCCCGGATGTCTTATTTTCAATGATGATAATCCACAGGCTTCCATTCACGCAGCTCTGTGAATTTTTACTTCCTGAAATAATACGCTGTGTCTACAGGGAGATCCGAAGAAGCCACAGCAAAAGCGTAGCCGATTCTGTCACTCTCCTCATATAAACAGCATGTTTTATAATCCTAACTCTGAATTTAAACAGTATTTTACTTTTATTTATTTTTTTATTTTATTTAACTTCTCTTTATTGGTGTCCTAATGTTTTAGCACAACTAAGATCATGGCAATCAAACCCCCCATTATAAAACACTCCCCATGAGCAGATACCCTTTACCAGGACAACCCTCCAATTTTGGCACATAAATCGCAAATGTATGAATACTAAACTATTCAAAGAAACCTTCATTTGCCTGCACTCTAAAAATGATATGATGATACAGTGTTCATCTTGGGTCTTCTTTTCCACACTAAGTGTTTGATACGGATTCCCTCATCTGAACACGGGATTTAACAGAAAAATGTACAGTGTATGTTTGCATGGTCAGGTAGGTTGCTTCCATTTTAGCTGGGTGGTGTACTACATAGAACAGCCATGTATTTAATTGACATGGTGACACTGTGCATCTGCACCAATGATGTATTAATCAAATGCAAGACAGCATTGTGGAGCAGCACAATATCTATGGTAAGCATGGAAATACTGATACAAAGCAGCCTTGCCATGGGAACACAAATAATCACAATCCAGGAAGAACACAAAAAGAAGGCAATACATACAAATGCAGATCATCAGAAATGACTGCACTGCAGATGGTAATACCTACCTCATCAGGTAAAACACCATCACAAAAGAAATTTTCATTGAAAGAACAATGTGCAAAACACTGTAAATGTTCCTTACCACAGAGAAAGTACTGTTGTGTAAGTAAACTTACAGTAACAGTAGAAGTTCTAACAGAAAACTGTTGCAGTAGCCTAAGCTTTATAGGTTTATACTGCCAAGAATATGACCTGCTGGCCAGCTTTCAAATCATCAGAGTACCTTCCACATGTGTCCCAGCCAATGTGGGGCTCAACGAGAGCCACATAAAAAAAAAAAGTTGTTAGGAAGTTAAAAGATTCAGAGCTTTGTTGCCTCAAGAAGGGGTGGCAGATACAGCCTTGAATAGAAAATGCTAGGAACAGAAACAGATACATTAACATATGCAAATGCATACAAAGTGTATATGCAAATATGATAAAAACAGCAAGCAAAGTACAGTAGTACTGCTGTAACTGAATTTGTCCTCAAGTGTTGGCGAGTACCTTCACGAGGTTGACCATATTTTCTACATTACCTCACCAAGACAATACATATATATATATATATATATATATATATAGATATAGACTATTTTAATACAGCACACATCATGGACAGAAGTAGGTTAAAAAATAAAAAAGATAGTTGGGTGTAACAAGTCCTAGGATTAAAAAAAAGTGCCAGATCCTCGTAGGTGCACTGGTGCCAGAAATGGAAAAAATGACAATGCAGAATCATCAAGAGACTGAAAATTCCTACAACAGGGCTACGCCAGGCTCAGGGGAGGATGTCCACCCCTGTTGTAGAAGGTAGTAGTCCACAAAAATCACAAAAACGGACAGGTCAAAAAAGAGCCATAAAGATGAAACAGTGGGCTACTGAGGATAAGACAGAAATTATGTATTGTTTATTATGCAAGAAGCCCAGAATTTCTCAACAGAAGACACAAAGACTACGACAGAAATTAGAGAAAAGAAAAATACTTGCACATGAAAAACTGTCAAAAGCTTTAAATGCAAATTTGTGTTCATTAACACAACAGATTTATGATAGACGTACAGTCCAAAAAACCTTGGGCCATTTGAAAAAAGAAGCAACTAAGGAAGTGAGAAAATATAAATAAAATCTACAGATTTTAAAGGTATAAAAAAAACACAAACATTGGAAAGAACGAGATCTGACATGGTGCAATACTTAAAAAAAATAAAAATAAAAAGAGAGAAAGCCAAATTAATCGGTACAAAAAAGCAGCCCCAAAGGTATTTGAAGAGAAATACAGGCAAAGGCATCCAGATATGGAAAATTTCACAATACAAAAAGTAAGACCACAAAGAAGGAACGCAGAACAGATTAGTAAAGTACAAGTTAAAAAAAAAAAAAAAAAACAGAAGCTGAAGTTATGGAATACATGAGAAGTGAAGGATTTAATGTAGAACGTCTAACAGAGGTTATATCACAGCATGATGGAACGAGTCCCCTAAGAAAGAACAAACAGGAGGAGCAGGAGACATCTGAAGAAGAAATATAGTCATGGGAAAGGAAGAAAGATTTGATATGGTGCAAAGGAGAAAGCAGAACTAATCAATACAAAAGCAGCAGCACCAAAGATATCTGGAGAGAAATGCAGGCAAAGGCATCCGGATATGAAACATTTTACAATACAAAAATAAGAAAACAAAGAGAAAAAGTAGAAAAGAGCATTAGTAATGGAGAAGTTAAAGAAATAGAAACTGAGGTTATTGATTACCTGCAAAGTGATGGATTTAGTGGAGAAAATCATCTAATTGTGATAACACCACAGCAGGATACAGCAACAGATCCCCACATTAAGGGGAAACATCTGATAAGTTGCCATTTGAAGACACTCTGGAGCTTTCCAAGAAACAAGTAAGAAAGTTCACTTGGAGTTCCACAGCAAGGGAGGGAAGAGAAAACTGTGGCAACTCTTGACGCAGTCAATGTTCTGGAGTGACAGGATATTGAGTTCCCATATGAAAGAGCAACAGGATGGAACTGAAGAGAAAGTGGCATAGGAAGGAAGTGGAGAACAAAGAATATGCCCTCAGTTTAGAAGGAAATCATCTAAGAGAAGGGTTGCTTGATTTAATAGAGGTGAACAGACACATTAAGATCAATGAAAGAAATAGACTACAGATAGTCAATAAAACCCAAAAAGGTAGAAGTTTGATAAAACAAATGAACACTGTAATTAGGACTGTTCACAAAAATTCATGGAAAGCAGAAGTAAACAGGATACATTACTGTCCAGCTAAATTAATAACAGATAAAGTCTTAGCACAAAACAGAGGCCAGTAAGGGAATGGAAAGAGAGAAATCAAATGCCAACATGGAAGTATCAAATAGAGAAAACTATAAAGCAATTAAGACAAAAAGTGTCACTATTAAGAGTACAGAAGAGGGAACACATCAAGAAAAATACTCAAAGAAAGATGAGATAAAAGCAATGCACAGCATCACAACAGATGAGGATATATTGTGCACTATTGCAAATAAACTAAAAATATCAGCACAGGCAGAAAAAATACAGTTATGTAAAATCTTACCATAATAGTAGATGTCCTATCAAACTGTTGCAGTATTCATTACAATAAGGATTCCCTCCCAAGGGTGGCCTGACATCTGGACAGTATACAAAAGCATTTAGGTACGCCGTACATCACATGCATTCTCCTTGCATAATGTAGGGAATAAAGGGGACTTCTGGACATATCCTCAGAACTGACCGCCCAAGTAGTAGTGCCAGTCCAATGAAAAGAGAGGTCAGCAGTACATCCAGAAGAGAAAAGGACCAGGGGTCAGAGGGAGTGAATGCTGCAACAGTTAAGAGAACATCTACAATTATGGTAAGATTTTACACAACTGTACTATGCCCTTCCATTTCACTATTTCACTATTCATTACAAAACAGAGTGTGCCAAAGCTCAGGAAGAAGAGTGGGAAGAAGGATCAGGAGAGCTCTCTAGGAAGCCATGAAGGATGACCTAGCAAAACCAGCTCTAGCTCTGGAAATTCCACCCAACTTGTACTGCTTGATAAAGGTATGCACAGAAGTCCAGGTAGCTGCATCAAGAATGTAGTTAGTATCCAAACCCTTAAAAAAGCACCAGAAGAAGCCACAGCTCTAGTAGAATGAGCCTTAACAGAAGGCAGGCTCTTACCATGAAAGGAATAACAAAAAGAAATGGCTTTAGAAATCCAAAAAGAAACAGTCTGCTTGGACACAACTAATCCTACAGACCTAGGATGAAAGGAAACAAAAAGCTGATCAGATTTCCTAACAGTCTTAGTCTTATCCCAACAAAATCTGAATTGTCTACGCACATCCAAACATGTGCATCACCTTCTCATTGGCAGATTGTGGAGAAGGGAAAAAAGTGGGTAAATAGACTGATTCAAGGACAATACATTCACCACCTTGGGCATAAAAAAAAGATTAGTACACAAAGACACCCTGTCCTTATGAAACACCAAAAAAGGAGGACAAGCCATAAGGGCTTGAAGCTTAGACATCCATCTGACAGTAGTAAGGGCTAATAAAAATACAGTCTTCCAAGAGCAATGTTGCAGGAAAACTGTAGGAGCAGGCTCAAAAATAGGAGCCTGAGTCAATTTGTCCAAAACAAAATTAAGATCCCAGGGAGGAGGAACATGCTTCTGGGAGGCATAATATGAAGGACACCTTGAATGAATTGTTTAGCCTCAAATCTAGAAGCTAAAAGAGGAGAGAGAGCTGATAAGTGGGCCTTCACAGAGGAATAAGCCAACCCAACATTGATCAATTCACACAGATAACACAGAACCAAAGGAACATCCACAGAAAGTGGATCCAGGTTATGAGAAAGGCACCAAATCGAAAACCTCTTCTATTTGGATAAGTAGGATTTCCTAGCATTGGGTTTCCTGGCTTCCTGCAGGACCCTAAGCATGTCCTCAGAAAAAAAGTGTCTGTTTGGAATCAAAATTCTATCACCCACAGTGTCAGTTGAAGAACGGACAGATGGGGATGGATGAGCGATCCTTTGTCTTTTTGAGTAGGTCCAGACTGTGAGGTAACTTGTGATGATTGCCCATGGCTAAATGAAGAAGAGGGAACCAATGCTGTATCGGTCAAAAGGGACTCACCAAGGAGATTTTGGGAGAATTCTGTTGGATTTTAAATAGGTCTTTTGGAATGAGAGGAGAAAGTGTAAAGAAACATCCCCTTCCAAGAAAAATATAGGGCACTCACCTTCTAAATCAGGGGACCTGGGAGTCTGGCACAAAAAAGAGGAAGTTGTTTAGAGGGGAGGCAAAAAAAGATCTATTTGGCCAGTATCCCACTGGTGGACAATGTTCAGAAACACATCCCTGTGAAGCATCCATTTGTGGGACTAGTTAAGGACCTGCCACAATATTTTGACCCGAAGGAATGCAAACAGCCTGACGAGTCGCTTATACTGAATAACAAGTGCCTTCCCACATCAGGAGTGCCAACTAGCAAAGATAAGATCTTGTCCACCCCTATATGTTTACATACCACATCATTGTGGTATTGTCTGTAAACACCTTGAGGCCCCGGGGAGAAGAGAGGATGAAAAGCCTGGAGAGGCAGAAGAGCTCTCACCTCTTTGACACTGACATACTCTTTCCGTTGATGAGGCAACTACAACCCCCTGCACCTTAAGGGAATCAAAAGCTGCTCCCCATCTCACATCTGAGGTGTCTGTGAACAGCTCCTAAGGAGGAAGAGGGGGATGAAAAGGGAGCCCTGGATTTAGAGATAACTTCTGTACTCCCCACTGGAGTTCCTTCTTGAGATAAGATAGAAGATGAACTATAAACTCTACGGTTCTGCACATGTTGAAGCCAAACTGACTTTAGAAACTACTGAAATGGGTCATGGCCAAGATGGTGGCAGGTTAACAGCACAGTTTCTTAGCTCTATCATCTAAATTACATTTCTGACAAGAATTCTTGACTATTTGAGATTAGAGTTTGGAAGACTATATTTTTTAATATACTGAATTCCTGTCAAATTCAAGCAGAAAGGGCTGTCAGTTCTTCGAAATGAGTTACTCTAAAAATAACTCTCAGGACTGGTCATTAAAGAAGGAACTACAAATCTTTATTCACCAGCATTCAAGACCTAGCGATAAAGCTTGGCAAAGGGGACAAAAAACTTGATACTTTTAAAGAAAAATGTACAAAGCAAATGGAACAGTTACAGGAAATAATTATGCAGCATAAAACCCAGATTAGCAGCATGGAAGAGACACTAAATGATACAGAAGGCAGAGTTACAGAACAACATCAAGTTGAATTCTTACTAAAGCAAAATACTTCCTTACTGAACAAAATAGATGATCTTGAAAATAAATCCGGAAGAAACAATGTACTCATTTCATGGATTACTTGAGAAGACTGAAGGTGATAACATGGTTAATTTTATAACATCCTGACTCCCCAACACTTTGAATTTACCAGAGTCTCTTTCACATGGCACTGAAACTGTGCATAGGTCATTAGTGCTTTCTTTGTCTTCTAATAAACTAAATATGAATCTGAGATCCATAATTGTAAGACGTTTTTTTTCCAGTCAAGACAAAGAGCTGGCATTAAAAACTGCCTGGACAAATTCAATTAAATTTAATGGCAGTATAATAAGATTTGATAATGACCAATCGGCAGAGATTTTGAAACAAAAATATCTTCCTTTAATAAGAGAATTGAAGAAGAGACGAATCAAAGTGCATCTATTGTGTACAGCTAGACTTAAGATCTTTCTCTCAGATGGTACTAAAACTTTTGAAACTCTAGACTCAGCTCTATCCTATTTAACATCTAATAAAATTTTAGGCCAAATAGAATGAATGGAGTGGTGCAGTAGTTCATTAAAGAGAGAAGGAGAAAAAGATGGAAATGCACTGGTAAAAAAAAGAAATTAAAAGAAAAATCTAAGATTTTTCTCTTCTGTTTCTCTCATATTATTCAAATGGTACATAATTTTACACTTGCAACAACATATAATAATAATTCACAACTTTGATACTAGCGATCTTAAACAAAAGGAACACAAGCTTAAAGGCATAAGAAAAGCAATTTTTTTGTCTTTTCTCCATATCACTATTTTATATCATTACAAAAGTATTTAACACTTATTCAGGTGTTTTATTCTTCTTTGAAATTCACTTAGCAATAGCAAGGGTAAAGGGAAACAAAACATTTTAATTGCTATCTCTCTGCAAGGTTTTACGACAGTTTAGGCTCTTATTACAAATGAAGGTTCATTCCATAAGTTAAAATGGGTTTGCTTTATAATCTCGAAATACTGAAATATCGAATTTCAGCATGTTGAGACTATAAAGTCAAATGCTCATAATAGCAAAAGTGCATAACTGTGAACCCAGAAATGTCAAATTTGTGGTTATGGTTTTACAGTACGTGACATGGAATGTATTGTATGGATGGTGTATGGTTTAGTGTGTGGATTCAGGTGGAATTTAAGGTAAGTGACTATTTTGTAAGGGTTTTGGTAGGTGTTTGAGTGTATGTGAGTGTGCTTGGAAATTGTACGTATAGGTTAGGGTAGGCAGGTAAAAGTATGAGTGTTTAAGTGTTGAAAGTGATCGTGTTTGTATGTATGTGATGTGTGTGTGTGAGGGACTGTAGAATGGTTAGTTGTGAGGTTACTGTCTTTCTGTTTGGTGCAATCTCGGAGTTGGTATATATAGATATATATATAGATATATGTAGCGGGGATGTGGGGGGTGCAGCCCTCCACATGGGGGGTGCAGCAGGGCTTGCCCCCCTCCTTATTTGTAGTGTAGGTTCATAGGATCGTACTAAGCTAACTGCCCTTGCGAGCCATTTTAAGCCTAGCCAATTATCCCTTGTGAGAATCAAACCCTGCACCTTGTGTTTGTAAGGCGAACACCTTAGCCATTAGGTTTGTTAATTTGTGTTTGTGTGTTTTTTTTTTGTAGTGTGGGTAGGCTGGTGTATGGTGTGTAACTTCGATATTTCTACTTTTGCGGTTTCGATATTTTGCAGATTCAACTTTATAGTCTCTATATACTGAAATTCAATATTTCAGTATTTTGAGATTATGACGTGAATGTTAAAATACATGCATAGTAGTTAAGTGCAGGTTTAGGAAAGTATTACATACAAATCTACAGTTAGTTGATTTTTTATTGAATATTTACAAAAAAATGTATATAATGAATGTGTGATACTTGAATAGTTGCTTGATTATATCTGAATAACTACTGAATAGCAACTGTATACATAAATATGTACTTTGTTTCTTTTAATTTCCTTGGAGATATTAGAACTGGGTCTATGATGTTGCTTTTAAAGGAAAGAAACTGGTTAGGATGACATTTCTGAGTGTTGTCGGCCTTTGTTTGCGTGGTATCATGTCGAACATAAGTAAACCTGCATGAAGTTACAGAAAAGAAATGTTTAACTTGTCTTGAGCTACACTTTGAAATACTCAGCTAGCTTACATGTTTCTTCGCTTCCCATCAAGATTATGAGTTAAAACGCCTTTTTTTTTTTTTTTACTCTATTGGTCAGTTCTAAACCTTGTTTTACACTATAATCCCTTTGCAAATGTGCAAACTGTTACAGGATGTTTATGTTCTCACACTATTTTAAAGTGATAAACTGTTTTTGTTGAATTACATCATTTAAATAAGTTAATGGACAAACGATAAGCATTTAGTTGTAGGCAAATTATATTTAAGATTTAAAAACCTTATAGTAGATATACATGCAATAAAGTACATTTTGGTTTTAGATCGTGCATATAAAACATGAAAAAAGCTTGATTAATAATAGAATGAATGGACAGTCACATTTGACTTAGTTAAATTTTGATAAAAAAGATAAAAAATAGTATATAGTACATATTTTTATTTTGACTATAACTTCTTAGGATTAAAAATATGTAATAGTAAGACCTATACATAACCTATGAGTCACTCTGATTTAATAAGTTACTTTCTGTATAGAGTGAACATTTAGAGTCTTGGAAGAGGTTTTAGAGGAGATGCTTGGAGAGTAATGATATTCAAGTGTGGGGTTTCATACCTCAGTCATTGTTTAGACTGTTTTTAGTTCAATATTTAACATTTCTAAGTTTAAATGTCTATCACCAGATGTCTACCATTATCAGTTACAATAATCAAAGATAAGTATAAGCTTTTCTCTTCAGTAATATATATGCTGTCGGTTACAGTAATAGGTACACATGGCTAATTATACTTTTAACAATAACATATATGACATATTTCTATTAATGGTAATGGTTTAAATAACAGTAGTAAAAGGGGAAGTCTATTCAAATATCTAAAAATGTTTAAAGATTAAATTGTATTTTAACAAGAGATTCATTTATTACAAGACAATATACAAACAGACTAAACTCCAACAATTATTCAGTGTTAGTAAATTCTTATTATAAAGAAAAGAAGTGCAGCAATTTTATGGAAAAATTCAGTTTTAATGCCTAAAATTAAAAATTCATGACACATCTGGCATCCTTTGTTTAGTATCTTTGGAGATAAATGGAAAGATGTACATGCTAATTAATCTTTATTGGAGGCCTGGGCTGGGAGTTAAAGTGGTCAAGCATCAATTTGAAGCCATTATACAACACTCTAATCAAAGTTGTTACATGCCCTTTATCTGATCATAATGCAATCACATTTGATTTGAAAATGAATACAAAACAAAATGCAACTATCACTAGAATTCCATCATATATAACTAATTTAAAAGACTTTAAGGAATTTTACATTAAGGCGATGCATACTTTTCTAAATATAAATCTTACTGAGGATATATCAGAGATATACATATGGAATTCTTCAAATATAGCAAAGTTTTATCTTGGTTTATTAACAAGAAAAAAACAGTGAAATAAAGACTTATTGGACTTGCAAACAAAAATTGATAAACTAAAGTTAGATATTAAAAAAGGAAATAGTTTAACAAAAGAACTTGATGAGATGAACAGAAAATATTTAGAAACTACTTCATAAAACTATGACTTACAGAAGATTAAACTAAGTTCTTACTCCATGAATCCCAGAAACCAGCAAAGAATAGCAAACAGAACAGAGATCATTAAATCTAGTCAGATAAAGGAAGTTTACATTCCAGCTACTACGAAAAGAGTAAGGCAATTTGGAGGCTTTTAGAATACATTTTAATTCAATTAATTTGCATAGTTCAGAAAAATCACAAAAATCCAATAAAATCCTTCTTCAGAAAATATATGAAGAATAAACTAATATAAGATCAGTAAAACTATTAGATAAGGAAATTACAATGACTGGGCTTAAGTCACAAATTAATAAGTTGAAGTTAAATAAAGCACCTGAGCTCCTCATTAGCACTATTCAAGAAAAATCTTGATGACTGGATGGGAAATGGGAAATTCACCCCGGGGATCACTTCTGTGGCTCTACTCGACAGGGGCACAGGAAAATAATTTTCTTGGATGGCGAAAGCCAGGGTACATTTTTTGGCTAGGCTTGTATGGGCCCTAGGGCCGATAGCCTAGTACCTACCTATGAACCTATGGAATTGATAACATTATTCTTGAAATGGATAAACTAACTAATGAAGCTTTAGTCTTGTTAATAAAGAGAACAAAAATACCCCCTTCTTGGAAATGCACATTAATATCTCCAATTTTTAAGTAGGAAAAGGAGACAAAAGACCGTTCACCCTACAGACCAGTATCACTACTAAATGTAGACTATAAGATGTTTATAAGCAATACATGCTAGTAGAAAAACAGTTCCTGCCTTTACTGATAGATGAAGATCAAAATGGATTTATAGAAGATAGTAACATTTTAGTTTTGTTGAGTAAGCACTTAACATAACCTTAGATGTCCTCCTCTTCCATGTTGCAGTATTCATAACTGTAGGGAGGGGTCACTGCTTGCAGCACTGGACATCCAGCCAGTATACCAAAGTCTCAGGATGAAGGGTATATGCAATGCTGCATATCACAGCCATAAACCGACGTCAGCTATAAAAGGTGATGTCTGCACGTACCCACTTCAGAAATTACTGCCGCACAACAGTAGTACCTCTGGGAAGCGCAAAAAAAAAAAGGAAGCTTTTCAGACCCACGTATGGCACCAAGCAAGAAGGTACCCTACAGAGGTTTGTGCCTGTTGTTGTGCCATTTGGATGGAGAGAAAAAGTACAGTTTTGTACCTACCATAAATGTAGATGTTCGAGTGTATTCACTGTTGCAGTCATTACACTTGGCTTATCCTGCTGGCAGGCTACCCGCAGTCTGCCTGAATTCCAAAGTCCTGGTCTGGCGTCGGTTGCTGTCGCCTCTTCCCTGACGTCAGTGCGCCAGGGGTATAAAAGATGCAGTCAATGCCATTTTATTCAGTTTTTCTTGCCCCAGATGTCAGGTGCCCCCCAAAAGGGTAGGCTGTAAAAATTATGATCATAAAAAAAAATGCACATAACCTTCATCTACAAGCAAATACACCACATAGGTTGAATAGAATAGATAGGTACAGATGAGTCCCAGCAAAGAAAAAGGGAGATGGTGGGAGGGTAACCTGGACTGCAACAGTGAATACACTCAAACATCTATATTTATAGTAGGTACACAACTGTACTATGTTCATCATGTTTCACTGTTGCAGGCATTACACTTGGGTTGAATCCCAAAGCTGAGGTTGGGCGGCTGGGCCTAAATAGGGTTTGGAGTGGCTATGAGGCCCTGCAGAACTGCAGTGGCAAAGCCTGCTCCAGATTTAGAGTAGAGAGGTAAATGGTAGTGCTTTGTAAAAGTGTGCACTGAAGTCCATATTACAGCCTCCAAAATATCCTTGGTTGGTACTCCTCTGAGGAAAGCTGCTGATGTGGCTGCTGCTCTGGTAGAATGTGGCCTAACGCCCTTCGGCACTGATTTGCCATGTTGTGAATAGCAGAAACAAATGCAGTGACCTATCCATTTTGAAATAGTCTGCTTTGAAATTGCTTTTCCTTGGGAACCCGCAGCATATGCCACTAAGAGTTGCTCAGTCTTTCTGAAGGCTTTAGTCTTGTCCAAGTAAAAGCCTAGCTGTCTGTGTATGTCCAAAGTATGCAGAAGTCTCTCCCCCTTATTCTGTGGGTTTGGAAAAAAGGTAGGCAAATGTATGGTTTGGTTAAGAGCCACGCTGGACACTACCTTAGGCATAAATGTCGGGTTTGTCCTTAGAGAAACCCTGTCCTGAAGGAAAATAATAAAAGGTTCCACAGCCATTAGTGTCTGTAACTCTGAGACTCTTCTTGCTGAAGTTATTGCTAGGACAAGAGCGGTTTTCCATGACGAGTATTTTATCTCTGCTGTATTGGCAGGCTCAAAAGGAGGCAGTGCGAGTTTTTCCAAGACAAAATTGAGGTCCCATGTAGGTACTGGAGCTCTCCTTGGAGGTCTTATGTTTTTGGCCCCTCTGAGAAACTGTCTTAGCAGTCGATAAGAAAAAATAGGTGGGTCCGTATTGTAATGAGCTGAAATGGCAGAGGCATGGATCTTGATGAGAAAGATAGGCCTTTGTCCAGCATCTCAGTTAGGTATTGCAAAATCTGAGGAATATTTGGTTGAAGCGAGTCAATTCCCTGCGCTTGGTTCCAAGCACAGAATCTCTTCCATTTGTCTGCATAAGATTTTCTGGTGCTGGGCCTCCTGGCCTCCAAAATAACATCCATAACTGCTTTAGAGAGAGGTGTGTTCTGAATGATTACATTATCCACCATGCAACCAGATGTAGGGTTCTGAGTTGGCTGTGCAGGATCTGACTGTTCTGTTGGGTCAGCAAATGAGGTATTAGAGGCAATGTCCAGGCTGGGCCTTGAGGCAAGCTCTTTAGGATTGGGTACCAGTGCTGGCATGGCCAGTCTGGAGCAATCAGTATCATTGTTGGCTTCTCTTGTCTGACCTTTAGGAGTACCTTGGAGAGGAGAGGCAGAGATGGGAAGGCATATACTGTAAGGGCTTTCCAGCTGAATGAAAGGGCGTCCACTTTCCATGCTTGCTTGTGATAAGTCCGAGTGCAGAATCTCTGTAGCTGGCAGTTGTAAGGGGAAGCGAATAGATCTATGTCTGGGCATCCCCATTTCCCTGTTATGTTGAAGATTTTTGGGTCCAGTTTCCACTCGTGGGGATCCATGAGGTTTCTGCTTAGTTCGTCTGCCAAAGTATTTGTCTTTCCTGGCAGGAATTGTGCTTGCAGATGTACTTGATAAGTCAATGCTGTGTCCCACAAAGTCATGGTTTGCCTGCAGAGGGGGTAGGAATGTGTACCCCCTTGCTTATGTACCACATGACTGTAGTATTGTCCGTCTTTATCAGTAGTTGTCCTGGATGAAGTAGGTCCTTGAAGACTGTCAGGGCATTTTGTACAGGTAGCATCTCTTTTTGATTGATATGAAGATGCATTTGGTTTGTGGGCCATGTGCCCTGAATACATTTTCCTGCCATGTGAGCCTCCCAGGCATAATCTGATGCATCTGTTGTTAGTGTTTGTCTGGCAGTGGGTAAGGTGAATGGCTGTCCCTTGTTGTGGTGACAGGCCTGTGCCCACCATTGAAATTCTGTTGCAGGCAGGGAATGAGAGTAAGTACTGTTTCCAGGCTGTGGCAATGTTAAGTCCAAACACTTTTTAGATACCACTGTAGTTTCCTCATATGCAGTCTTGCATATGGTATTAGTAGAATGCAGGATGCCATGTAGCCCAGAGCCTGCAGAATTTTTCTTGCAGATAACTGAGTCTTTGTTGCCATGTCTTTGAAGTAAGAAGTCAGATGCCTTTGTTTGTCTGGCATGAGATAAGCCATCTGGGCAGTTGTATTTAAGCTTGCACCTAAGAATATTATCTCTTGAGAGGGTACTAGTTTCGATTTCTTTTCGTTTACTGTACCCTAGGCAAATTAGTAATCTTTTTACAAATGCCAGATGCTGTAGTAGAATATCTTTGTCCTTTGCTTGAATAAAGCAGACATCCAAGTAGGGGTATATTTGAATCCCTCTGTCTGCAAAATGCAATTACTGGTGCCAGGCATTTTGTGAAGACCCTGGGCGCAGTTGATAAGCCAAAGGGCAGTGCAGAGAATTGGTAGTGCAATGAGCTAGCTATGAATCTGAGGTATCTTCTGCAAGATTGTCTGATTGGGAGATGCAGGTATGCCTCTGAGGTCCAAAGTTACAAGCCAAGCGTTCTTGTCCAGCATGGGCAGAAGCTGCTGTAGAGTCAACATTTTGAATTTTGGGACGTCCAGAAAAGTATTTAGAATAGACAGGTCCAGAATAGGTCTCCAGACTTTGTCCTTTCTTGGTACTATGAAGAGTCTTGAGTAAAATCCTTGTCCCTGTTCTTGGTGTGGCACTGGCTGAATAGCCCCCATGTTCATGAGAGATGAAACTTGTTTTTGTGCCTCTTGCCATTGATTGCGTGGCAGGTTTGGCATGCCTTTTGCCTTTGGAAGGGTGTGAAAGTGGAACCTGTAACCCTGAGTGACTATATTTAAGACCCATTTGTCCTGGGTGATCTTGTGCCAGTTTTGTGAAAAAAGTGCTAGCTTTCCCCCCCTAAGGGTGCTGCCAAAAAATAAGTGCTTGGCACTGGCAGAGGGAAGTCATTGTGACTTTTCTATAAGGCTGTGATTTGTCTTCTCCGCTTTTGGAGGTAGAAGCACCCCATTGTTTGGGCCTGTATGAGCCCTGGGGCTGTTGCCTGCCTCTAGGGCATCTGAATCTGCCTCTTTGTGGTCTGTCTGACACTGGAAAGGACCAATTCTTAGAGGGCCAGTTCCTGGTAATTCTGGGTGGCTGTACCTGTAAGAAATCCTTTACTGTCTGCATAGATTTTGCCTTATCCTCCATTTTCTTTAACACCTCCTCTGCCTTAACACCAAACAAAGTATCATGCTGTAATGGAGCATCCAATAATTTTGCATTAACATGATCAGGCAGATTCTGTTCCTTTAACCAAGCATGCCTTCTAATAACAGAACCTGTAACAGCGGCCCTGCACGAGGCCTCCATTGAATCATAGCCACATTGCAAAGTATGTTTTCCCACATGTTCAGCTGCATGCAATAAATCCTGCAAATATTTGTTCTCAGAACATTCAGAATTTGTCAACATTTTTTGTTTTAACAAAGACATTAAGTATTGCGGATATTTGAGCATATGAAACTGACAATTTAAAGCCCTTACAGCCAAGGTAGCAGAAGTGTAAACTTTTTTCTCTCATCTGTCCAAAGCCCTAGAATCTCTGTCTGATGGGACAGGGTTTTTGGCAGAAGCAGCCTTGACCCCTTTGGGACCCTGTGAGATAGTTTCTGGGCAGCAGAGTTTTTGTAAAGAAATTTATGGGAGTCTGGGACCCTGTAGCATCTGTCCGGCCTAACAGGGGCAGGAGGTAAAGAGTCTGGAGACAGGCCGGACTCTGAAAAAACATCATCTGCTATGTCTAGAATAGGGGGAATTGCAAGAGGTCTGTGCTGAGGAAGTAAAAGAAAGTCTCTAAGTCTTTTCTTTGAATCAGAATAATCCTGACTCTCCCAATGGAAATGCTCCCTTCATGGTATGCAGGGTTTCCCCAAAAGAATAGTCGTCAGGAGGAGAAGCTGAAGGAATACAATCTTCAGCATCAGAATCCTCATAGGGAGGAACAGAATATCCCTGATCAGAAGAGGAATCAGAGGAAATGGAAACCTGATCAGAGGAATCATATTCAGTGTCTTGCCTAGGCCTTTTATCAGGAGCAGGATGGGAACCCCAGATCAAAGTAATTAGGTCTTCGGCCATTTTGAGCATCTGTTTCTTAGGCATAAAAGCCTGTCCTGGACAATGTTGTACTGGTTTCCTCGTCTTTAAAACTGTTTTGGACTTTGTCTTGGATGCTGAAGTAGGCTTTATATAAAGTTGTGTAGGTCTGAAGACACCCTCAGAAGCCGATGTCTGCTCATCAGCTCTGGACCCATCTGAGGGATTAATTTCCGAAGGGCCAATACCTTGAGTATCCATAGGCCTAGCTGTCTCCACATGGGAGTCAGAGGCAGCCTGTGGCTCTGAGGTAGCGGGAGTCAGGGGCTGCAAAAGCACCTCACTGAGCACCGGTGAACTGGAGACTGGCCTATAAGAGGCTTCGTCAGTTTTGGACCTTGGATGCTTGTCCTTGTCTTTATCCTTGCTTTTTTTTATGAATTCCAGTCGTCGGTTGTTCCGATGGCATTATGTAGTTAAACCTTCTGCCAAAATAATGAAAAGCAAAATCGTACCGACGCTTAATAGTGCGTTGGTCAAATCTAGCACAAAACCGACAACTAGCAACGTCGTGGTCAGGGCCTAGGCAAAGGAATACAGTAAGAGTGGAAATCCTTATGAGGTATTTGCTTCCCACAAGAAATACAATTGTTAACTTTTTCTGACAGTTTCCCCAACAGGGTACTTAGCTTTATTGAAGACTTTGGATCTGAAATTCGATTTCAAAAATCTCAGGAGTCGGCCGACTGGCACTTGCAAACTGCTTTTGCTTCGAGCACCGCGAGGCAAGACAGACAGAAGAAAATGGCATCGGCTGCATCTTTTATACCCCTGGTGCACTGATGTCAGGGAAGAGGCGACAGCAACCAATGCCGGACCAGGACTTTTGAATTCAGGCCGACTGTGGGTAGCCTGCCAGCAGGATAACCCAAGTGTAATGACTGCAACAGTGAAACACAATGAATATCTGGGAAATGCCACGCAAAAAGGATAAACAGGATAAGAGGGTGTCGGAGGGGGGGACTGAATACTTCAACACGGAAAAGGACACCTATAGTTATGGTAGTTTCTTACACAACAAATATATGTCCTTCTATTCTCATGTTACAGTATTCATAACTGTAGGGAGAGTACCAAAGCTTTAGGTATGGGTCTGGGAGGCCGGGTCTATGAAACCCTGTAAGATTCACCTAGCAAACCCAGCTCCAGGATGGAAGTGTAGTCAACCCCCCTAAAAAAGGCTGCTGAAGAAGCAGCTGCCCTAGTAGAATGAGCTCTCACACTGGCAGTTAGTTCTTTTCTATGAAAAGAAGAAGAGATTGATTTAGAAATCCATGATGCTATAGACACTGCCTTCCCCAAGGTCCTTGTGTGAAAGGAGACAAACAGCTGGTCAGACTTTCTAATGGGTTTGGTCTTGTCCAGGTAATAGCTTAGTTGTCTATAAACATCCAAGGAATGCAAGGTTCTTTCAGAGGGGTTCTGTGGTTGAGGGAATAAAACAGGAAGATTAATGGTCTGATTCAAAGGCACAATAGCTCATTAACCACTTTAGGCATGAAGGAAGGATTAGTCCTGAGGGAGACCCTGTCCCTATGGAAGATAAGGTAAGGAGGGGTAGCCATTAGGGCTTGGATTACTGAGACACTCATGGCAGATATGAGGGCTAACAGCAGCACTGTTTTCCAAGTACCTAGCTTCAGTGATGCTGAGTGACTTGGTTCAAATGGAGATAGTACGAGTCTTTCAAGGACAAAATTAAGGTCCCATGAAGGAGGTATAGGTTTACGAGGGGGTCTGATATGGAGGACCCCTTTTAAGAGCAGCTTTACCTCTAACCTGGATGCTAAAGAAGGTACCAAGGGAAGACGGGCAGAGATGGCTGACAAGTGTACCTTAACAGAAGAGCAAGTCAGTCCTGAATGTAGAAGCTCACACAAGTAAGAAAGAACCATGGGTACTGGAATAAGAAAAGGTTCCTGTTTTTTTCTCGAGACAACACCTGGAGAAACTTTTCCATTTTGATACATGACTTCTCTTGGTACCAAGTTTCCTGGCCTCCTGCAGAACAATGAGTACGTCTTCTGAATATAGGTGTTTGAAAGGGATCATACCTCTATCACCCATAGGGTGAGTCTGAGATTGAGCACCTGGGGGTGGATGAGGATCCCCCGTCTAGCATGAATAGGTAGAATCGGTGGGGTAACCTGTAGTGATTGCCCTTAGCTAGTAGGTGTAGTAGGGGGGAACCAATGCTGTCTTAGCCAAAAGGGGGTCACCAACAGGACTTTTGGTTTGTCCCTCTGGATCTTCAGAAAGATCTTTTGAATCAGTGTGAAGGGGGGAAAGGCATAAAGATGCATCCCTGCCCAAGAAAGAGAAAAGGCGTCCACCTCCCAAGCCTGTGGATGTGGATGTCTTGTGCAAAACAGAGGCATCTGCCTGTTCTAGCAGGAGGCAAACGGATCTGCCTGAGGAATACCTCACTTGTGAATAAGATTCAAGAAGACCTCCCTGTGAAGCATCCATTCATGAAAGGGTACAGAGGTTCTGCTGAGAGTGCCTGCCATCACATTCGCTATGGAAAGAATGTACACTGCTTGCAGGTGAATGTGCAGTTTTGCTGCTAGGGACCAAATCTGAATTGCCAAGCTGCAAAGAGGGTAGGACCTTGTCCGCCCTCCCCCCTTGTTGATATAACACATGTCATATTGTGATTACTTTCAAGGTGCCTGGTAGGAGAATTTGTTGGAATGTTTGAACTGCAAATAGAAGGCCTTCATCTCTTTGATACTGGTGTGATCCCTTTGTCTGAGGGAGGACCACTCGCCCTGAACTTTGCTCTGGTTGTTGTGGTTTTGAAAAACTGCTCCCCAACCCAGGTCTTAACGGTCTGTGTAGATGTGTTGTAAGGGTGGAGGGATCGCTGAAGGTATACCCTCATTGAAGTTGATGGATGCCATCCACCATTCCAGCTCTTTCTTCAGGCATGGGAAAAGAGGGAGGGGAATATCCAGAGGGTGGGAATGTTGGTTCCACCAACTCTTCAGGACCCACTGGAACTTCCTCATATGCAGCCTTGACAAGGGAAGCATGGGGATCAAGGATGCCATCTGACCTAGGACTCTCAGGAATTCCCTGGCTGTATAGTTTGGAGAGAGAGAGAAGTGTTTGAAGGTAATGGTTGAGGGGCTTCTACCTTTTGGCAGGGGATGAAGGCTGCCATCTTGTCGGTTCTTATCCTGCACCTTAAGACCCCCAGGTCTTGGGTCGGTGTCAGATGAGACTTTTGCTGGTTCACAGTGAACCCTGGTTCTGCCAAGGTCTTGGATACCATGTGAAGGTGATGGTAAAGGGTGTGGCAGTCCTGGTGAAGGATTAACAGGTCATCCAGGCAAGGATATATTTGTGTGCCCTGCATTCTGCAGTGGATGATAACTGGAGCTAGGCACTTTGTGTATACTCTGGGAGCTGTAGAGAGCCCAAATGGCAATGCAGAAAACTGAAATTGCAAAGACCCCACTGAGAAATGTAGGAATTTCCTGTAGCTGGGATGAATGGGTATATGGAGGTAGGCATCTCTGAGATCCAGGGATGCCATGAAAGCTTGGTGGGAGACTAGGGGTAACAGATGATGCAAGGTGAGCATTTTGAAGGTAAGCACCTTGAGAAACTGACTGAGGATCGTCAAATCCAGAATTTGTCTCCAATGACCAGCTTTTCTTGGGACCAACACCATCCTGGAGTAAAATCCCCTGCTTGTCTGATCTGGAGGGTACTCTTTCTACGGTGCCCTGAGCAAGGAGCCGATACAAAATTGGAGGAAAGTGATGAAGCTGACTTGAAGGGGGTGGGGTATCCCCTGGAGAGGAAGAGCTGCCCACCAAGTCATAAAATAACCTTTTTAGATGATGTAGAGGACCAAAGCCTCTGAGGTGATACGCCAGGAAGGTAGGGAAAGGATAAGGTGGAGGGATGGGGGGGTGGTAGAAGTGGATAACAGATCTGAACCACAGTGGAGGGGCTATGTCAGGGACAGGCTGCCTCCGAAAGGAAGTAGGGGTTGAAAAGGAGGATGGTCTAGGAGTGGAGTGTTTCCTAGATTGTCTCCGTCCCTTAACCTATGGGGCAGTACACTGAGAAGACTGCCTCCTAACAAAACTGGTCCTTTGAGGGTAGTTCCTATGGTATCTAGGAATAGGTGAGACTAGCAAATGTTTTAAATTTTGTAGCTCCTTGCCCTTTTCCTCTAGAGAATTTAGGAGCTCTGCAGAAGCTATACCAAAAAGGGCCTTGTTATCAAGTGGTGCATCCAGCAATTTGGTTTGTACATCCATGGGAAGGGGCTGGAGCCTCACACCCAAGAGAGTCTTTCTCAGGATAGAACCTGAGGCTGAAGATTTGGAAGATGTTTCTACCGCATAAAGTACAGTTTTGTACCTACCATAAATGTAGATGTCCGAGAGGTATGCATCTGCAGTCCTAACATATGGGTTGTCCTGCCTCAGGCAGCCCTTCGGTCGGCCGGATTCCAAAGTCTGTGTCTGGCCTCGGCTGATGTCGCACTTCACCCGAAGTCATAGCTGCTGTGTATTGGGTATAAAGGCATCAGCCAACGCCATTTTCCTCAGTGTTTCTTGCCCCAGATGCCAGGTGCCCTCTAGGAAGGCTAAATTTGGATAAATGCAAATGTTTCCAAACAGTAGAGAGCAAACAATATAAGAATGTATATACATATATACAAACAAATACACCATAATAGATTCCCCCAGCTAGCTACAAGATGGGTAAATACCTTAGGAGTACCACAGAGGGGAAGGAGGGCGGGTAATCCTGACTGCAGATGCATACCTCTCGGACATCTACATTTATGGTAGGTACAAAAAGTACAGTTTTGTACCTACCATAAATGTAGATGTCTGAACTGGATAGCATCTGCAGTCATAACAACTGGGTTGTCCTGTCGTCAGGCAGCCCTTCAGTCGGCCGGATTCCAAAGTCCGGGTCCGGCTTCGGCTGATGTCGCACTTCACCCGACGTCATCTCTGTTGGTCTTCGGGTATAAAGGCATCAGCCGACGCAATTTTCCTCAGTGTTTCTTGCCCCAGATGCCAGTAGCCCTCTTGTAGGCTAAAAATTTTGGATAAATGCCAATGTTTCCAAAAAGATAGTGGTAAACACAAAAAATAAGCATGTATGTACATATATACAACAAATACACCATAAAGGACTCCCCCCCACCAGCTAGCTATTAGGAGGGTAAACACCCTAGGAGTACCACAGAGGGAAGGAGGGAGGGTAATCCTGACTGCAGATGCTATCCAGTTCGGACATCTACATTTATGGTAGGTACAAAACTGTACTATGTCCTTCATGGATGCATCTGCAGTCATAACAACTGGGTAGAATACCATAGCCAACTAGGGAGGAGGAAGAAACTAGATTATGGTGTGTTTAGGATCCCTTGCAGTACAGCAGTGGCAAACCCTGCTCGGGATCTGGAATATAGAGGCAAATTATAATGCTTGGCAAATGTATGCACGGAGGTCCAAGTAGCCGCCTCAATAATGTCTTTGGTTGCCACTCCTCGTAAAAGGCTGTGGTAGTGGCTGTTGCCCTTGTAGAATGAGGTCTTATGTTCTGTGGAATTGGTTTTCCATGGAAGGAGTAACAGAATCGTATGCAATTTCCTATCCATTTGGAGATTGTCTGTTTGGAAATAGCTTTTCCTTCCCTTCCTGTTGCATAGGCTACAAAAGCTGATCAGTTTTTCTGCTACTTTTTGTTCTGTCCAGGTAGTAGCGTAGCTGTCTATGTACATCCAAGGTATGCAGTATTCTTTCCCCTCTGTTTTGTGGGTTGGGGAAGAAGGTAGGTAGGTGGATTGCCTGGTTTAAAGACACTCTGGATACCACCTTAGGCATAAATGTAGGATTAGTCCTCATGGACACTATCTGGATGGAAGATTAGGAAGGGTTGTACTGCCATTAGGACCTGGAGTTCAGAAACCCTCCTGGCTGAGGTTATTGCCAGTAGGAAGGCGGTTTTCCACGATAGATGCTGTAGGTCTGCTGTTGCTGCTGGCTCAAAGGGTGATAGTGTCAACTTTTCTAGCACAAAGTTCAAGTCCCAAGCTGGTAATGGTGGTTTCCTTGGAGGTTTTACATTCTTGATTCCTCTGAGGAACTGTCTGAGTAATGGGTGTGAAAAACAGGTGGATCAAAGCTGTATTCTGCTGATATAGCTGATGCATGTATCTTGATGGAGGAGTAGGACAGGCCTGAATGTAGAAGTTCTGCCAGATACTCCAGAATGTTAGGCATATCTATGTTTGACACATCTTTTCCTCTTTCAGTACTCCAAATGACAAACCTTTTCCATTTTCCTGCATAGTTCCTTCTTGTTGAAGGTCTGCGGGCTTCCAGAATAATGTCTTTAACTCTTTGGGAAAGTTCTGGATTAGCTGCTGCTATGTGATGTTCCATGCAGTCAGTTGCAACGTTTTTAGGTTTGGATGCATGATGCTGTAGTTGTTCTGAGTTAACATCAAAGGCATCAAGGGTATTGGCCACATATTGTTCTGAGACATGCTCCTCAGCAGTGGGTACCAGTGTTGTCTTGGCCAGTTTGGAGCTATTAGGATTATCCTTGGACGTTCTTCCTTGATTTTAGTAATACCTTGTGTATCAAGGGAAGAGGTGGGAATGCATATGCTGTTAGGCCTTTCCAGCTGAAGGAGAGCGAATCCACTTTCCATGCTAGTGGGTGGAATGTCCTTGTGCAGAACTTTTTGAGCTGGTGATTGAGAGGGGAAGCAAATAAATCTATCTGAGGCATTCCCCATTTCTTTGAGATGGTCTTGAAGATGTCCGGGTGTAGCATCCATTCGTGGGCATCCAATGTGGTTCTGCTTAATATGTCTGCTAGAGTATTTTCTTTTCCCGGTACAAATATTGCCTGTAACTGGATGTTGTAGCTGAGTGCCAGGTTCCACAGCTCCAAAGTCATTCTGCATAGGGGGTATGAATGAGTGCCTCCCTGTTTGTTGATGTACCACATGACTGTGGTGTTGTCTGTCCTTATCATCAACTGGCCCTCTTTGAGAAATGGTCTGAAGTTTTGGATTGCCAGTTTTACTGCCAGCATTTCTTTTAGGTTGATGTGCAGGTGAAGTTGATCCTCGTCCACAATCCTTGCACGCATTTGTCCAGCATGTGGGCCCCCATCCTAGGTCTGAAGCGACTGTTTTGATGGTCTGGCTTGCTTGACATCTGCGAAAGGGTAGCCCTGGGTTTGACTGGCATGCTTGAGCCCACCATAGGAACTCCTGTTTTAAGCATGGAATTAGTGGAATTTCTGTTTCTAGGCTGTGCCTGTGTTGGGACCATAAATTCTTTAGGTACCACTGTAGTTTTCTCATATGTAGTCTGGCAAGTGGAACCAAGATTATGCATGATGCCATGAAGCCCAAGGCCTGCAGTACTTTTCTTGCTGTTAACTTGTTCTGTTTTGTTAGTGCCAAGAAGTAAAGAGGAGTTCTCTTTGTTTTTCTGCAGTTAGGAAAGCCATTTGTTTTACTGTGTCCAATTCAGCCAAGAATGTCCTTGTCTGGGATGGGATCAGCCTTGATTTTGTAAATTGACTGTGTATCCCAGTGCTTGTAGCAAGTAAATGACCCTTTGTAAATCTGTTGTCAGCTTGCTTTTGTTGTCCCCTTGTAGCAGGCAGTCGTCTAGGTATGGGTAAATTTGAATTCCCTGTAGTCTGCAGTGGGCGATTACTGATGCCAGGCATTTTGTGAATACTCTGGGCAGTAGATAAGCCAAAGGGCAATGCTGAGAATTGATAATGCTCTGATCCTGCAAGAAATCTGAGGTATCTTCTGCAGATTGGTCGAATGGGGACGTGCAGGTATGCCTCCTTGAGATCTAGAGTTACCAGCCAACACTCCTTGCCCAGCATGGGAAGAAGTTGCTGTAGGGTCAGCATTTTGAATTTTGGGACAATGATGTATGTATTTAAGGTGGACAGGTCGAGAATAGGTCTCCAACTTTTTCCTTTCTTGGAACTAGGAATAGTCTTGAGTAGAATCCTTTCCTTGTTCTGTTGTTGGCACTCTTTCCACAGCTCTCATGTTTGCTAACTGCATTATCTGTTGTAGAGCCTCTGTTTTTTGATTTGGAGGTAGATTTGGTATTCCTCTTTTGACTGGTAAAGTGTGGAAGTGGAACCGGTAACCTTGATCTATGGTTTGTAAAATCCACTTGTCTTTTGTGATATAGTGCCAGTTCTTTGAAAATAAGGTTAATTTGCCGCCTAATGGAGCTGCTATTTGTTTCCTGGTAGGCGGATTTAGAGTTAAGTCACTGTGGCTGTGTTGTTGTAGTGGCAGTGGTTGTGTCTGTGCCTCTGTTGTTACCTTGCCACTGTCGTCCTCTGTAGGCACCTCCTCTGGATTGGTTTCTGCCTCTGGAACGTCTATTCCTGCCCCTTTGGGATCTTGTGGAGTCAGGAAAGGACCAATTTTGGCAGGCCAGTTCCTGCTAAACCTTGGGGGTTGGACCTGCAAGAAATCTTTAACCGTTTGAACAGATTTTGCCTTTTCTTCCATTTTCTTCATTACCTGCTGGGCAGGTGTACCAAACAAGCTGGTCTTATCCATAGGAGCATCTAATAACTTAGCTTTAACATGATCCGTAAAGCTTGTTCCTTTAGCCATGCATGCCTTCTTATCACTGTGCCAGTCATGGCTGATCTAAATGAAGCCTCCAGTGCATCATAGCCACATTTTAAGGAATGGTTACTAACCTGTTGTATGTTATTTACCATTTCTAATACATATTTCTTATCAATTGATTCATCAGAGGATAGCTTTTTTGTTAACTGATCAAGCATAAACTCTTGGTATTGTATCATGTGAAACTGACAGTTTAAAGCTCTAGCTGAGAGAGTAGCTGAAGTGTAAACCTTTTGCCCCATCTGTCTAGAGACCTGGCTTCCCTTTCAGAAGGAATACGGGTTTTAGCTGTGGTCGCGGCTACTGCCTTGGGACCCTGGGATATAGTTTCGGGGTCTGCAAGTGGGGCCTTGTAAAGGTGGTGATGAGTGTCTGGTACCCTGTAAAATCTGTCTGGTTTGGCAGGGGCTGGAGGTAAAGAATCTGGTGCAGAGCAGACATCATTGAAGGCATCATCCACTACAGAGAGCACAGGAGGTATAGCTAAGGGCCTGTGTTGTGAAGGTGCAGAAAGGTTCTCAGTCTTTTTCTGGAGTCTGAGAAATCCTGCTGCTGCCATTGGAACTGCTCTCGCATGGCATGTAAAGTTTCCCCAAAGGAAAATTCTTCTGGTGGGGAGGCAGCTGGAATGGATTCTTCAGCATCTGAGTCTTCAAAATTGGAGAAAGGAGCCTCTGGCTGGTCTGTTATGTCTGATTCATCAGCAGAATCATCAGAGGACACAGGCTCGGGGCTCTGCCCTAGGTCTCTTCTCTGGGGCTGAGAGGCCCTGTCTGGGTGAGATTGAGATCCCTAATTAATGAAATTAAATCTTCTGCCAGAGTAAGCATTTGTGCACTAGAAGAGGGCCGGGTTGTAGGGGTTTAGCAGGCACTGTTCTAGTAGTTTTGGCTGCTTTGGCCCTGGCAAAGGCCTTAATGGACATGGCTGCTGGAGGCCTAGCAGCACCACGTGCTGGGGTAGACACATCCAAGGGAATGGTGTCTGATAAGTCAGTGGCAACCACCGTAGTGGATAAAATTTCTGAGGCGATTCAAGAGAAGTAGCAGGGGCCTCAGTGGTAGTGATAGATTCTGCTGTATTTTGATCAGTTTTCGGTTTCGCCGAAACCGAGACACTCGGTTTGCTTAACCATGGTTTCGGCGAAACCGCGGACCGCGAGTGTCTGTCTTTATCTTTGCGTTTTTAGCAGTTTGGGTAGTCGGAGGATCCGGCGGCATAATATCAAAATCAGAACCGAAAAACTGTTCAGCAAACTCCGACCGGCCTAAGCGTTCGGTTGAAAGAAGCACAGGCGAACAGGCTGCTACGTTGTGGGCTGGGCCTAAACAAGGCAGACAGTAAGAGTGGAAATCCTTATGAGGTATTTGTTTCCCACAGGTTAAACAATTATTAACTTTTCTGACATCGGCTGAGGCAAGAAAGAGTCCCCAACGGGTACTTAGCTTTAGAAGTCTTGAGTAGTATTCGGTAGAAGTAATCTCTGGATCCGACCGACCGGCACTTGCGAACAGCTTCTGCTTCGGGCGCCACGCGGCAAGAAAGACTGAGGAAAATGGCGTCGGCTGATGCCTTTATACCCGAAGACCAACAGAGATGACGTCGGGTGAAGTGCGACATCAGCCGAAGCCGGACCCGGACTTTGGAATCCGGCCGACTGAAGGGCTGCCTGACGACAGGACAACCCAGTTGTTATGACTGCAGATGCATCCATGAAGGACATCTGTACTATGTCCTTCAAGGATGCATCTGCAGTCCTAACATATGGGTAGAATACCATAGCCAAACTGGGGGAGGAGGTACTAAGATAATGATGGTGTAGTTAAGATCCCTTGCAAAACAGCAGTTGCAAAACCTGCTCGGGATCTGGAGTACAAGGGAAGATTATAATGCTTGGCAAATGTATGCACGGAGCTCCAAGTAGCAGCTTCTAAAATGTCTTTGGTAGCCACTCCTCGTAGGAAAGCTGTGGTAGTGGCTGTAGCCCTTGTGGAGTGAGGTCTGATGTTTTCTGGAGTTGTCTTTCCATGAAAAGAGTAGCAAAATCTAATGCAATTTCCTATCCATTTTGAGATTGTCTGTTTTGAAATTGCTTTTCCTTGCATTCCTGTTGCATATGCTACCAGAAGCTGGTCAGTTTTTCTGTTGGTCTTAGTTCTGTCCAGATAGTAGCGTAATTGCCTGTGCACATCCAAGGTATGTAGTAGTCTTTCCCCCCTGTTCTGTGGGTTGGGGAAGAATGTTGGTAAGTGAATTGCTTGGTTCAATGATACTCTGGAGACCACTTTTGGCATAAAAGTAGGGTTAGTTCTCAAGGACACTCTATCCTGATGGAAGATAAGGAAGGGCTGTACTGCCATTAATGCCTGTAATTCAGAAACCCTTCTTGCTGAAGTGATTGCAAGCAGGAAAGCAGTTTTCCAAGATAAGAACTGTAATTCTGCTGTTGTTGCTGGTTCAAAAGGGGGAAGTGTTAACTTTTCCAGCACAAAGTTAAGGTCCCATGTAGGCAAAGGTGGCTTCCTTGGAGGCTTTACATTTTTAATTCCTCTCAGAAACTGCCTGAGTAGAGGATGAGAGAAGACTGGAGGATCCATGTTGTATTCTGCTGAAATTGCTGATGCATGAATCTTAATGGAGGAGTAAGACAGGCCATTGTGGAAAAGTTCTGCTAAGTATTCCAGGATGTTGGCTATGTTTGCTAATGATACATTTTCTCCTTTTGCTGCACTCCAAATGAGGTATCTTTTCCATTTTGCTGAATAAGTCTTCCTTGTGGAGGGTCTGCGAGCCTCCAGGATAATGTCTTTAACCCTCTGAGATAAATCTGGGTTATTTTGTTTTATGTAATATCCCAAGCAGCTAGCTGTAGTGTTTTCAAGTTTGGATGTAGGATCTTGTAGTTGTTCTGTGTTAGAAGTAAAAGGACATAGAGGTAGAGGCCATGCGTGTGTCCGGGACATACTCCTCAGTAGCGGGTACCAATGCTGCCTTGGCCAGTCTGGAGCTATCAGGATTATCCTTGGGTGATCTTCTTTGATCTTCAGTAGGACTTTGTGCATCAAAGGAAGAGGTGGGAATGCATATGCTGTCAGGTTTTCCCAACTGAAGGATAGGGAGTCCACCTTCCAAGCAAGTGGGTGGTATGTCCTTGTGCAGAATTTTCTCAATTGGTGGTTGTGTGGGGATGTGAACAGGTCTATTTCTGGTAGTCCCCATTTCTTTGTAATGGTTTTGAACATGTCTGGATGCAGCATCCATTCGTGGGGATCCGTGGTGGTTCTGCTTAAGGTGTCTGCTAGTGAATTTTCTTTTCCTGGCACAAATTTGGCCTGGAGTTGAATGTTGAGGTTCAGGGCCACGTTCCACAGGTCCATTGCCATCCGGCATAGAGGATATGAGTGTGTACCTCCCTGTTTGTTGATATACCACATGACTGTGGTGTTGTCCGTCCTTATCAGCAAGTGACCCTGTTGAAGAAAAGGTCTGAATGTCTGGATTGCATGCTTCACTGCCAGCATCTCCTTTTGATTTATGTGTAGATTCAGCTTGTCTTGTGTCCATAGGCCTTGTATACATTTGTCCACCATGTGTGCCCCCCAGCTTAGGTCTGAGGCGTCCGTGGTGATGGTCTGGCTTGGATGAGGTTTGTGGAAAGGCAGTCCTCTGTTTAACTGACAGGCCTGAGCCCACCACAGGAATTCTTGCTTCAGGCATGGAATTATTGGAATCTGGGCTTCTAGACTGTGCTTGTGTTGAGACCATACATTCCTTAGGTACCATTGCAACTTTCTCATATGCAGCCTGGCATGCGGAATCAATATTATGCAGGATGCCATGTAACCCAGGGCTTGCAGGACTTTCCTTGCTGCAAGCTGGGTCTGTGTTGTTAATGCCATGAAATAGAGTGGGAGTTGCTTTTGTTTTTCTTCTGTGAGAAATGCCATCTGATTTGATGTGTCCAGTTCTGCACCCAAGAATGTTATCCTTTGGGATGGTACCAGCCTTGACTTTTTCAAGTTGACTGTGTATCCCAGAGCTTGCAGCAGTTGTATAACCTTTTCCAAATTTTTTGTTAATTTGGTCTTGTTGTCCGCTTGTATTAGGCAGTCGTCCAGGTATGGGTAAAACTGAATTCCCTGAAGCCTGCAATGAGCAATTACTGATGCCAGGCATTTCGTGAATACTCTGGGCGCAGTAGATAAGCCAAAGGGCAATGCTGAGAATTGACAATGCTCTGATCCTGCAAGAAATCTGAGGTATCTTCTGCAATCTGGTCGTATAGGGACGTGCAGGTATGCCTCCTTGAGATCTAGAGTCACCAGCCAAGACTCCTTGCCCAGCATGGGAAGAAGTTGCTGTAGGGTCAGCATTTTGAATTTTGGAACAATGAGATATGTATTCAGAGCGGACAGGTCGAGAATAGGCCTCCATTGATTTTCTTTCCTTGGTACCAGGAAAAGTCTTGAGTAGAATCTTTGTCCTTGTTCCATAGGCGGTACCTTTTCTATAGCTCTCATCCTTAGTAGGTGGTTGATTTGTCTTAGAGCGTTTGTTTTTGGTTTGGTGGTAGGTTTGGCATTCCTCTCTTTTTTGGTAGAGTGTGGAAGTGAAACCTGTAGCCTTTGTCTATTGCCTGCAAAATCCATTTGTCTCCTGTAATGTAATGCCAGTTTACGGAAAATAAGGCTAGCTTTCCGCCCAAGGGTGCTTCCAGTTGTTCCCTGGTAGGCGGTATCAGAGCCAAGTCATTGTGTCTGTCCTGTGGAAGTGGTTGTAGCTGAATCTGTGGCAGTACTTCTCTGGTTGTTAGTCTGCCACTGTCGTCCCCTGTAGGCACCTCTGGATTGACCTCTGCCTCTTGGGCGCCTATTTCTGCCTCTCTGTGCTCTGGAGGTGTCTGGAAAGGACCAATTCTTCGAAGGCCAATTTCTACTAAACCTCGGAGGTTGGACCTGTAAGAAATCCTTGACTGTTTGGACAGATTTTGCTTTTTCTTCCACCTTCTTTAGCACTTGCTGTGCAGGCGAGCCAAACAAACTTTGCTTCTCCATAGGAGCATCTAGGAGCTTTGACTTAACATGGTCTGGTAAGGATTGCTCTTTTAACCAGGCATGCCTTCTAATCACTGTTCCAGTCATAGCTGATCTAAAGGAAGCCTCCAGTGCATCATAGCCACATTTTAAGGAGTGATTACTGACCTGCTGAGTGTTATGTACCAAATCCTGAAGGGACTTACGGTCTATAGGTTCAGGAGAGGACAGTTTTTTATTTAGCTGGTCTAACAAAAATTCCTGATACTGAATCATGTGAAATTGACAGTTTAAAGGCCCTGGCCGAAAGAGTAGCAGAAGTATAAACTTTTTTACCCCATCTCTCTAATGCTCTAGATTCTCTTTCAGAGGGGAGGGGGTTTTTGGCAGAGGCAGCTGCTACAGCTTTGGGGCCCTGTGAGATGGTTTCAGGATCTGCAATAGGAGCCTTATACAAGTGGAAGTGTGTGTCCGGGACCCTGTAATATCTGTCGGGCTTGGCAGGGGCCAGAGGGAGAGAGTCAGGGGCAATACAGGCATCATTATATGCATCATCAACAACTGTTAATACTGGAGGAATGGCTAAAGGCCTATGCTGTGGTAAATGTAAAAAGGTCCTTAGCCTTTTCCTTGAATCTGAAAAATCCTGGCCCTGCCATTGAAAATGCTCTCTCATAGCATGTAAGGTTTCCCCAAAAGAAAATTCTTCAGGAGGAGAGGCAGAAGGAATGGAGTCTTCTGCATCGGAATCCTCATAAGGAGAATATGGGCCTTCTGGAGGGTCTGAGTTTACTGAGTCATCCGAGGAATAGTCTGTATAAACAGGATCCGGGGGCTCAGTCCTAGGCCTCTTCTCTGGAGGGGGTTGAGAGGCCCTGTCTGGGTGAGGTTGGGATCCCCTGATCAGAGAAATGAGATCCTCAGCCAGGCTGAGCATTTTGAAACTAGAGGTAGGCCTGTGTGAGGGGGGTTTTAGCAGGCAAGGCCTTAGAAGATTTAGCTGCTTTAGCCCTAGAAAAAGCCTTGATAGACATAGATGCAGGGGGCCTAGCAGCTCCACGTGCAGGAGTAGATATATCTAAAGGAATAGTATCTGATAAGTCCTGGGAGCCTGCTACAGCAGGGGAAATTTCAGTAGCAGATTCAGCCATGCTCTGTGAGGCCTCGGCTATCGGAGGCATGCTTTCGGCCGAAGGAAGAACCGAGGACTCTGTTTCAGCCGAAACCGAGACACTCGCGGTTGGCTTAACCGTGGTTTCGGGCGAAACCGCGGACCGCGAGTGTCGGTCCTTTTCCTTTCGCTTTTTAGTTAATTGTGAAGTCGGAGTCTCCGACGGCATTTTGTAAGCAAAAGCGGGGCCAAAAAACTCCTCTGCAAACTCCGACCGACGTCTAAGTGTCCATCGGTTGAAGGAAGCACAGGCTAGACAAGCTGATACGTCGTGGTCTGGGCCTAAGCAAGGAAGGCAGTAAGAGTGGAAATCCTTATGAGGTATTTGTTTCCCACAAGTTAAACAATTATTTACTTTTTCTGACATTGGCTGAGGCAAGAAAGAGTCCCCAACGGGGTATTTAGCTTTTTAGAAGTCTTCGGTAGTAGAAATCTCTGGATCTGACCGACTGGCACTTGCGAACAGCTTCTGCTTCGGGCACCACGCGGCAAGAAAGACTGAGGAAAATGGCGTCGGCTGATGCCTTTATACCCAATACACAGCAGCTATGACATCGGGTGAAGTGCGACATCAGCCGAGGCCAGACCCAGACTTTGGAATCCGGCCGACCGAAGGGCTGCCTGAGGCAGGACAACCCATATGTTAGGACTGCAGATGCATCCTTGAAGGACATCTGCACTTGGAGTGCCTGGTCACCCGAGAGGCAGTAGAGAGCAGGGTGGAGAGTTGTGACTTAGCAGGAAAGTCTGGCACATCTGGTATAAGTGCAGAGGCTTTGGACAGGGCATCTAAAAGAAACCTAGACATGTCGGTTTGATAATGTATGGCTCTGATGGCTAGTGTGGAAGAAGTATAAACTTTCTTTCTTAGCCTATCAATAAACTTGCTGTCCTTATCTGTGGGAAACAGAGAGGTGGAAGGCAACTATCTGTAAGATTTGCCTGGTGACGCTGCTATGATTGCTGGGTCTGCATGGGGGTGCTTGAACAAGAACTGTGTAACCGGAGGAACTTTATAAAACCTATATAGACATTTGGAAGCTCGGGGCTGAGAATCAGGGGCCAGAGATGCAGCCATAAAGGCATCAGGATAGGCTGGGAGTAGAGGAGGGACTGCAGCTGGGGAAGGCTTGTCCAGTTGTAGTAGTTCAAAATACCTCTTTTTAGTCTTAGAAACATCTGAGGCCTGTCATTTGAAATGCTCTCATATGAGAAATGGTGTCCCCAAAGGAGAATTATTTCCCTGGGGATTCACGGCTAATAGTGTCCTCCTCCTCCTCAGAAGTAATGAAGTCCTTAGGAGATTCAGTTTGGAAACAATAAGTAAATGATTCATCAGAAGAGGAGAGCTTGTCCTCTGACTCCTCTAAGGTCTGCACAGGTGTAAAGACTGGTAGGGGCACCTGAGACTGAAAGGCCTCGAAGGCTCTGAAGAGATTTTGGGAAATGGTTTCCCATCCAGGAGCTGGTTCAATTTCTCTGTTTTAATTTTTGCTTCCTCTTAAGAGGAATACAAGGATGAGCTGTTTTTGGAGCCCATACCTTGGTGGATGGAAAGGCCCCTTCCATAAGCCATGGTTCCCCATCGCCATCAAGAGCTGCTGGCTGATCAACCTCAGTGGACGTACTTGGTTTCTGCCGAACTAGCTTCCATCATGGTTTCTGGTTCTAGCTGTGAAACTAAAGTCCAATGGGACTCTGGGCTAACATCTGCCTCTAGAGTCTCTCAGGACTCCTGAGGTGCAGCATGGGCATTAAGCCTAACTTTTTTGACCTTCTTATGAGGCGGCTCCTCAGAGGTACCTACCCCACCTTCCATACCTAATGTCAAACGTCGGAGTCTCTGGTTTTCTAAGTAAAGTTTTAAGGCAGCCAAACAGCTGCGCAGTGTCTTTGGCATGAAAGACTTGCAGATGTCGCAAGACATATGGTCGTGGCCTACACCTAAACAAAATAAACAATGACCATGCATGTCCTTATGTGGAATTTGTCTTCCACAAGTACACTTACCCTTCCTGGCTGACACGTACATTTGAAAAGCTAGAAGAAAGATAAACAAAAAAAACCCAAAAGGGTACTTATCTGTATCGGACAGCTGAACAAACGAGCGAACGGATTCCTGAAGCTGGTGATCAGAGGTCTGTAGATCACATCGGCAGAAAAGTTCTGAAGTGGGTATGTGCAGACGTCACCTTTACAGCTATTGGTTTATGGCTCTGACATGCAACGTCGCACATACCCTTGATCCTAAGACTTTGGTATACTAGCCAGACGTCTGGTGCTGCAGGCAGCGACCTCCCTACAGTTATGAATACTGCAACATGAGAATAGAAGGACATGAATACTTACATTAACTGATTATATTAATATCACAGAAGGTAATATGATTTTAGTGAGTCTAGACATTAATACTGCTTTTGATTCAGTTCGTTAGGATTATTTATTACTAACTTTGGAAGAATATGATTTTCACAAAAAATTACACAATTATATGAAAAATCTTTAGTTTACGTATAGATAGGATTACACACATCTAAGACCTATTACAATCAACAAGGGTATGAAACAGGGATGCCCATTGTCCCCACTGTTTGCTCCGGTCAGAGAACCTTTTGCAAATTGTATTAGGATGAATGCAAACATCAAAGGCATACACTTTACTAGCCGTCTAGTTTTGAAATTTCAGCTGTTCACAGATATTTTACTAACTCTGATGATAATTCATTACAAGATCTATTTGACACAATAGAGCTCTTTCAAAGAATTTCTGGTTTTAAATTTAATGAAAACCAAACTAAGATATTGCTTATAAACTGCAACAAGAAAGGCATACACAAGGAGTTCTCTAAATATTTAATTCTAGAAAACAAAATTAAGCACCTAGGGGTTACATTAACAAGTAACTATACCAAAATTATAATCAGAATAAAATCTCTCATGGGTAAAATAAACTCTTCTTTACTATGGAAGACAGATTTTTCCTAATTAAAATGATTATTTTCCCAAAGTTGTTATACTTTATATAAGCTATTCCTCCCCCTTCTAAACGTAATATATATCAAGTCAATAAATTAATGTTAAACTTTTTTATGGTACCTTAAACCCAGAAAAGGGCTAGATTACCACTTAAATGATTGGGAAGCAGGTGGAATTAGTCTTCCAGAAATTGAAATGCCTGCCCTATTGTCAACTATTAAAACAATAACATTATGATTAAATTCATCTTACTCTGCTAGGTAGAAAAATACATAAACATATCTGATTAAAATTCAAGTCATTCATTGTTGCTGCAATATACAAAAATTCAGCACAACAATTTTCACTAGATGGTAAGAGAATATATCTTAGAGAATAAAAATAAACAGATGTGTTCCAAACTTATAACCAATACATTAATTACATTTAAATTCAGATATAAAGGCTTCATCATTTTTATTATATCCTATTGCTTATAGACAGAAGAATGTCAACATTTTTGGATGTCATCAAAATGACTATTTAGGGCAGAGGTCCCCCAACCACCGGGCCACAGATCATTTGGTATGGGGCTGCCAGGTTCGTAGTGAAACGAAAAAGTGAATGTGTGTATCTATGTTTTTGGGTGTGTTTATGTATGTCTGCATGTGTGAGTGAAAGCGTGCATGAAAGTAGAATGTACATGTGTGTGAAAGAAGAGACTGCGTTTATGAGAGAGAATGAGCAGTGAGATCAAGCGATCTGTTATTTTACACTCGCTAAGCAGCACTTTTGCTATTTAACAAGTGTAAAATAAACCCCCAAAAAGTGTGTGTGTGTGTGTGTGTGTGTTCCTGTATGCATTTGTGAGTGAATGCATGCATGAAAGCAAAAGAGACTGTGTGTGAGAGTGAGTGAGAATGATCTTGTGTGAGCAAATGCATGCATGAATGCAAGAGACTGCGTGTGTGTGTGTGAGAGTGAAGACTGAGTGTGATCCCTGGCAGCAACAGCAGCAATGAGGTTTGCTTACCTCTACACCACTCAACTGCTTGCACAATAAATCTGGACAGCACACCTCAACCTGTTAGAGCAAAAAATCTGGACAAAGCCACAAATCATGGGAGACAAAGGACCAAAAATAGGGACATTTTTAAATACTACTCTTACAAACTTAGAAAGTTGATAGGATAACAGGTTTTGCATTAGCATGAATTTTTCTGAATATGAAATCTGAAAACCAATTGTCTGCCATTATTTACTGACTTCAGTCCTCAGAGATTTGTCAGAAAACCACAATTTTCTCAGAAATAACCAATGATATGAGGCAAAAATCTGGAGATTCTGTGAAAATGTGTACCATTGAGAGGTATACTGGACATAGTAAGATAATATGGACAGATTTTAAATGCTGCCTTTATAAACTTAGAATGTCAATACGGTTGCTATTAGGTTTACATACTTTGACCATAGTAGATCAATGTTATGCTGTTAAGCAGAATGTTTTATTTTTTGTGGTAATTATTGTCAGTTGTCTTTTTATTGTAATTTGGAGCTTTTCTCCCCAGGTCTCGGCTGAAAATGTCAAATAAATATTATGCACTTTATTATGCACATGCAATGGCCGGTCCATGGAAAAGTTTCTTACATGAAACTGGTCCTTGGTGCAAAAAAAGATTGGAGACCTCTGATTTAGGGGAAAAAATTTAATGTATTGGCATCAACTGAGGGATTCTGGAAAAATTCTCCTTATGAATCAAGTCATAAATAAATATAACAGAGTGAAATGTGGTTAGTAATACAAGATCTAAAACATAAGTAAATTGGAGTCAATGCATTCATCTACTAGGCAAACTGTTCCTAAATTTACAGAATTTATGATTACTATAGGTAATCAAACAGTAAAAGGAAAAAGTTAGTTGCCCAAAATATGTAAAATAATTAAAAAGATGAAATTATATCATAAAGAAAACTTTTGGGACTGCTATAGAACAATTAATAAGCAATCCCCTAGTGAAAGTGACAAAAAATTAATACTAGTTTTTTCAAAGCAAACTTTCCTTTCTCTACAATAGAAGTCATTTTCTTGGAAATTTATTAAACGAATTTGTTACACCTCATAAAATGGAACTGATATTTGGTTAGGACACTGGATGTTCGAGATGTAATTAAAATTGAAAACAAACTGGCAGCACATGTTTTATGACTGTAAATTGCAACAAACACTTCGGTATAAACTGAATTATTTTTTGCAGACAGTTTTTAATGACAAGTTTCAGCTAACCAAATCAGTATGTTTCCAGATCAAAATGTTCACTTATGGCTCTTACTAGCCATTGCCCACAAGATAATCACAATGAATTGAAAGACTGAGACGTCTACATTTAAAGAATTCAAGAACTTGGCATTAAATATATCTCCAATGGAGATCACTACTATCAAGATGAGAACTTAAAGAAATCACTTCATATTACAACTTTTGGCTAAAAGTTGCAGAGATACTGGAGAGAACTGACTAACACAATAAAATATAACTGGACCCTGAAAAACAAGTGTATTTGTATGGCTAGACAACTTTGTAATTTTTATTTGTTTGACTGATCTAGTCAAAATGTATGTTTCTATTTTGAAATTACAAAATGCTATCTATATTCATAATTAAAAATTAAATAAAAATATTTGAGGGAAAAAAAAAAACTCTGAAGCTTTCTCATGTGGAGTTTGCTCAGAGGGAGCATAGGAACGGTAGATGCCATGAATCCCAGAGTTCTCAAACTCCCTGGCTGTTAGAGAGGTCAGATGAAGAAAGTTTGAAAGAGGGAAATGGGTGTTAAGGCCTTGTGTGGAGGCAGGGGATGCTGGCATAGGCACAGACTTGAGGAGGAGTCAGACTTTTTGAACTTTACATCATGAACCCCAGACTTTGCAGAAGGGAAATGGCAAAATGAAGATTTTGCAACAGGATCTCTGGAGAGGGGATGCCAGAAAACAGGACATTGTCCAAGTAAGAAAAAATTTGGATCCCCTGAAGCCTGCAAAAGGCAATCACAGGAGACAGGCATTTGGTGAATACCCTTGGGGCAGTGTAAAGGGCAAAGCACAGAACTGAAAACGTCAGGAAGCAACTTCCTGAAAAGGGGATGGGTTATGAAGATAAGAATCACTGAGATCCAGGCACTCCATATAAGCCTGAGGAAGCAAAGAAGGGAACAAAGTCTGAAGGGGCAATATTTGAAAGGAGGGCACTTTCAGAAAAGTCTTTAAATGAGAGAGGTCTAGAATTGGTCTCCAAGTACCCGCTTTTCTGGATACCAGAAACACCCTTGAGTAAAACTCCCTCCTCCTTTGGGACACAGGCATCTCTTGAATACTACCTTGAGTCAAAATGTCCCAAAGCACCTCTGCAAAGAACAGTTTTTCCTGAAGGGGGTGTGCAATATCAATAAAAGGGGGAAGAGATTTCCAAACCATGAAATACCCCTGGTAGATAATGGACAGAACCCCGGAATACTTAGTAATCTGTAGCCAAAAAGGGAGGGGGGGGGAGGGAGAGAGCGCGAAGAGAAGAGGAAAGTCTGCTGGGAAGAATAGGATAGTGAGACAGCACCTGGGTTTATCAGGAAAAGATGACTTCTGAGGCAAGGAAGTCTAAGTAGCCTTCGCAGAAAGAGCCTGTTTGCTACCCTTTTTACCCTTAGGAGGAGGTTGAGATTGCCTGCAAACAAAGCCTGGGTTAATATGGTATTTAAAAGGCTCCGAACCAGGATGGCATTCATAATGGTAGTAGAGACCTCTTCCCTGACTAAAATTTGAGGAACCCCTTAAGCCCCACGGAGATGATCAGCCATGGTTCTCCCTGAACGTCTGAAGCAGATGTCTGCAATGCCTTCTCGGATGTGCTTAAATGATAAAGCCAGGCGAACCTTTGGGCATTCACTCACCTTCGGACAGAAGTCTGGTGGAGGTTGAACAGCAGAAGATTCTGGCATAGATTTCTTGGCCACCTTCTTCACAGACTGCTCGCTCTGAGCGAGAAGTTATCCTTAGCAAGAAACAAACTTGTTTTCAAGATAACATGCCAAATAAGAAAACCTACTACAAAGGGTCTTGGGAACAAAGGCCTTACAAATAAAGCAGGGAATATGGTTGTGTGAAGCACCAAGGCAAAAAACACACTGTTCGTGTCGGTCTTTATGAGGAATCTGTCTCCCACACTGGCATTTACCCTTTTGTGTGACAAGAAACCCCACAAACAATAATATAACAAAAGGAAGACAAGTTAAACAAAACCCCAAAGGGGCACTTATCTGCAATGGCTTGGTGAACCACTAACAGTAACAGCATTCAGACCGATAATCAAGAGATGGTGTTTCCACTGGCGACAAAGAAGTTCTGAGGATGGTATGTCCAGATGTCACCTTTATTCCCTACACTACACAAGGAGCATACGTGTGATACACGGCATACCTTAAAGCAACCTAAAGGCTTTGATATACTGGCCGCATGACAGGCCACACTTGACAGGGGTACCCTAC